>NC_092416.1:186531223-186831223 GCF_040894005.1 Engystomops pustulosus | reverse complement strand
GATAGATAGATAGGAGATAGATAGATAGATAGATAGGAGATAGATAGATAGATAGATAGATAGGAGATAGATAGGAGATAGATAGATAGGAGATAGATAGATAGATAGGAGATAGGAGATAGATAGATAGATAGGAGATAGATAGATAGATATGAGATAGATAGATAGATAGATAGATAGATAGATAGATAGATAGATAGATAGATAGATATGAGATAGATAGATAGATAGATAGATAGGAGATAGATAGATAGATAGATAGGAGATAGATAGATAGGAGATAGATAGATAGATAGATAGATAGATAGATAGGAGATAGATAGATAGGAGATAGATAGATAGATAGATAGATAGGAGATAGATAGATAGGAGATAGGAGATAGATAGATAGATAGATAGATAGATAGATAGATAGGAGATAGATAGATAAATAGATAGATAGAGATGGATAGGAGATGGAGAGATAGATAGATAGATAGATAGATAGATAGATAGATCTATCTCTCCATCTCCTATCCATCTCTATCTATCTATTTATCTATCTCCTATCTATCTATCTCCTATCTATCTCCTATCTATCTATCATCTATCTTCTATCTATCTATCTATCTATCTATCTATCTATCTATCTATCTATCTATCTATCTATCTATCTATCTATCTATCATCTATCTTCTATCTATCTATCTCCTATCTATCTATCTATCTATCTATCTATCATCTATCTTCTATCTATCTATCTCCCATCTATCTATCTATCTATCTATCATCTATCATCTATCTATCTATCTATCTATCTATCTATCTATCTATCTATCTATCTATCTATCTATCTTCTCTCTCTCTCTCTCTGTTCCTTCTTATCTGTCAGCCTCTCTGTTATATCTGCGTCTTTCCTCCTATTTCCATGTAATGACACTTTATGATCACTCTTTTATTTTCCTGCTATGTAATAAATGGCGCAGGATGGAGAGGGATCTGCAGTGTAGAGACATGTGGAGGATTTGGTGAGGGGGGTCCTTGCATCGCTCCGCGGATCTTTCTGTAGATGTTTCTATAGTCGCAGATGTTCGGCTCTGGAGGTTAATGTTCCCGCTGCCTCCAGGCCCAGAAGACTTTCACATTCACCGCGGCCGCTCATGGAGGAACATTATTCAAATAAAGGCGACTCCGACCCCCCCCCCCCCCACCGGTGTCTAGAGCCCCTCCAGCTACAAGACTCATCTGTATTATGTCCTACAGACTGCAGGAAGGACTGAGGGAGCCGAGCCGGAGAGGAGGATACAGAGAGCTGGAGAGAGATATATATAGAGGGAGGGAGAGAGAGAGAAAGGAAGAAAGAGGAAAAGAGAGACAAAGCTGGAAAAACTAGACTAGAGATGTAGAAGGTGGATGGACACAGATGTATAGGTGATCACCGGCTCCTGGGACTCTGCTATGGAGCTGCCGGTGCCTCCTGCTATGGAGCTGCCGGTGTCTCCTGCTATGGAGCTGCCGGTGTCTCCTGCTATGGAGCTGCCGGTGTCTCCTGCTATGGAGCTGACGGTGTCTCCTGCTATGGAGCTGCCGGTGTCTCCTGCTATGGAGCTGCCGGTGTCTCCTGCTATGGAGCTGCCGGTGTCTCCTGCTATGGAGCTGACGGTGCCTCCTGCTATGGAGCTGCCGGTGCCTCCTGCTATGGAGCTGCCGGTGCCTCCTGCTATGGAGCTGCCGGTGTCTCCTGCTATGGAGCTGACGGTGCCTCCTGCTATGGAGCTGCCGGTGCCTCCTGCTATGGAGCTGCCGGTGCCTCCTGCTATGGAGCTGCCGGTGTCTCCTGCTATGGAGCTGACGGTGCCTCCTGCTATGGAGCTGCCGGTGTCTCCTGCTATGGAGCTGCCGGTGTCTCCTGCTATGGAGCTGCCGGTGTCTCCTGCTATGGAGCTGCCGGTGTCTCCTGCTATGGAGCTGCCGGTGCCTCCTGCTATGGAGCTGCCGGTGTCTCCTGCTATGGAGCTGCCGGTGTCTCCTGCTATGGAGCTGCCGGTGTCTCCTGCTATGGAGCTGCCGGTGCCTCCTGCTATGGAGCTGCCGGTGCCTCCTGCTTTGGGGCAGCACATAGACCCGGGTTTCAACTTACATCAAAGTTAGCGAGTGAACCTAAAGTCAGAAATCCAATGAGTCCAATCATGAGAACGAGTCTGTGTACATAATGAATGTGGTGGAACCGGATCTGCGTTATCGGGAGTCCGCACTGTCCTATGTTCACTGGGCGCAATGGAAAGTCCCAACTCAGCATTCGCACCACAACTGCACCAAATCAAGGTCAAGCAGGCAAAAAATGATACATCTCCTGTAGAACATGGTGGCCTTTATCTTTTATCCCAGGAAGTTTGGGGGATATTTATCATGTGCAGCTGCCCCGATGTACCCTTCTCCACCAGGTCCTGTGGACAGCCGCCCCGGTGTATGCCAGGTCCTGCAGACAGCTGCCCAATGTACCCTTCTGCATCAGGTCCTGCAGACAGCTGCGCTGGCTTACCCTTCTATACCTGGTCATGGGGATAGCCACCCTGGTGTACCCTTCTACACCAATTCCTGCAGACAGCTATGCCGGTGTACCCTCCTACACCGGGTCTTATGGACAGCCACGCCAGCATACCCTTCTCCACCAGGTCCTGCAGACAGCCATGTCGGTGTATCCTTCAACACCAGGTCCTGCGGACAGCCGCTCCGGCATACCTTTCTACACCAGGTCCTGTGGACAACTGCCCCGCTGTACCCTTTTGGTTGGCTTCTATGTGTCCCCATGACAGAGATGAGATGCTAGGGTTCTGAAGTTTTGTCATAGGTGAAAGTAATTTAAGATCTTGTGATCCTGTAAAATTACTTGATGTCAGCAATTAATTGTCTTTCATTTTTCAGCAGGGTCGGCATTAGGGGGCGGCAAACTGGGCATTTGCCTAGGGCCACACGTTCTATAGGGGCCCCCTGCATGTGGAAATTTGTGGGCAGAGGATGGGGGGATAGGACAAGGACACACTGACACTTGGGGGACAGGACAAAGAAACGCTGACACTTGGGGGACAGGACAGGGACACGCTGACACTTGGGGGACAGGACAGGGACACGCTGACACTTGGGGGGACAGGACAGGGACACGCTGACACTTGGGGGACAGGACAGGGACACGCTGACACTTGGGGGACAGGACAGGGACACGCTGACACTTGGGGGACAGGACAGGGACACGCTGACACTTGGGGGACAGGACAGGGACACACTGACACTTGGGGGGACAGGACAGGGACACGCTGACACTTGGGGGACAGGACAGGGACACGCTGACACTTGGGGGACAGGACAGGGACACGCTGACACTTGGGGGGACAGGACAGGGACACGCTGACACTTGGGGGGACAGGACAGGGACACGCTGACACTTGGGGGACAGGACAAGGACGCGCTTACACTTGGGGGACAGGACAGGGACACGCTGACACTTGGAGGACAGGACAGGGACACGCTGACACTTGGGGGACAGGACAGGGACATGCTGACACTTGGGGGACAGGACAGGGACACGCTGACACTTGGGGGGACAGGACAGGGACACGCTGACACTTGGGGGACAGGACAGGGATACGCTTACACTTGGGGGACAAGACAAGGACGCGCTTACACTTGGGGGACAGGACAGGGACACGCGGACACTTGGGGGGACAGGACAGGGACAAGCTGACACTTGGGGGACAGGACAGGGACACGCGGACACTTGGGGGGACAGGACAGGGATACGCTGACACTTGGGGGACAGGACAAGGACGCGCTTACACTTGGGGGACAGGACAGGGACACGCTTACACTTGGGGGACAAGACAAGGACGCGCTTACACTTGGGGGACAGGACAGGGACACGCGGACACTTGGGGGGACAGGACAGGGACAAGCTGACACTTGGGGGACAGGACAGGGACACGCGGACACTTGGGGGGACAGGACAGGGATACGCTGACACTTGGGGGACAGGACAAGGACGCGCTTACACTTGGGGGACAGGACAGGGACACGCTTACACTTGGGGTGCAGGACAGGGACACGCTGACTCTTGGGGGGACAGGACAGGGACACGCTGACACTTGAGGGACAGGACAGGGACACGCTGACACTTGGGGGACAGGACAAGGAAATGCTGACACCTGGGGGGACAGGACAAGGACACGCTGACACTTGGGGGGGACAGGACAGGGACACGCTGACACTTGGGGGGGACAGGACAGGGACACGCTGACACTTGGGGGACAGGACAAGGAAATGCTGACACTTGGGGGGACAGGACAAGGACACGCTGACACTTGGGGGACAGGACAGGGACACGCTGACACTTGGGGGACAGGACAGGGACACTCTGACACTTGGGGGGACAGGACAGGGACACGCTGACACTTGGGGGACAGGACATGGACACGCTGACACTTGGGGGACAGGACAGGGACACGCTGACACTTGAGGGACAGGACAGGGACACGCTGACACTTGGGGGGACAGGACAGGGACACGCTGACACTTGAGGGACAGGACAGGGAGACGCTGACACTTGAGGGACAGGACAGGGAGATGCTGACACTTGGGGGGACAGGACAGGGACACGCTGACACTTGGGGGACAGGACAGGGACACGCTGACACTTGGGGGACAGGACAGGGACACGCTGACACTTGGGGGACAGGACAGGGACACGCTGACACTTGGGGGACAGGACAGGGACACGCTGACACTTGGGGGACAGGACAGGGACACGCTGACACTTGGGGGGACAGGACAGGGACACGCTGACACTTGGGGGACAGGACAGGGACACGCTGACACTTGGGGGACAGGACAGGGACACGCTGACACTTGGGGGACAGGACAGGGACACGCTGACACTTGGGGGACAGGACAGGGACACGCTGACACTTGGGGGACAGGACAGGGACACGCTGACACTTGGTGGACAGGACAAGGGACACGCTAACACTCGGGGGACAGGACAGGGGCACGCTGACACTTGGGGGGACAGGACATTGACACGCTGACATCATTATATCTGGAGGCGTCTTATCCTCTCTAGTTTCTCTGTCTCTCGCATTGTTTCCGCTGATTCTAGATTTTTGGGGTGATTCACTATTTCATTTCTCTCTGAACATTTCTTGATTTTTCTCTCTTTTTGTTCCTATCATTTGACATTATTAAATTACTCATTTTTGACCGTTACTTCTGAGCCCCCCTAACATGTAATTCCGTTAGTCACCGTCGTAGTCAATGACTCACCAGGGACATATGACATATCAGGAGATGCACTTGGCCAACGTTCAGACTTACTTGGAAGAGAAGATGTGTTCTTTTATCCTGGTGACATCTCAGTCGTCTGTCTCATAGGTCCATCTGGTAATCAAAAGTCATTGACCCATCAGCTTTATCGACTAACTTTGATGGTTACCCCTTTCTTATGGAGGGATTGAGTCCAGGAATGGAACATAGACAAGAAGTCCACTACGTAGAGTTTATACACAGCTGGTACTGCACGTAGAAAACAAGATCCTTTCGACAGATGGACGAGCAATGTGTCTTGAATGGGTCTTGAAATGGACTTGTAGGCAGTAGGTTTGTGGGTGGCCAATCATGTCACATGTGCTTTCCTAATGCCTTACTGGCGCTGTGCAGACACAGAAGTTTATGGAATATTTATGGACCATACATGGCTTTGAGCTACCAATCGACCCCCTTTATGCAGTCAAAGCACTTTTTATTGTAGGTCTGGATAGGTTCTTGGTCAAATTGCATCCTTGGTAGGTCTTCTTAGTCTTTGTCTACCCTAGGACATTCTACCTTTTATTTGTCCTCAATAGGTCATTCGGGTCTTTATAACCATAGCTTGGTAGATCTTCTTATTTTCCTCCAATCTGTATGGGTTCCTCTATGATAAGTTGACCATTCTCAAATTCATTGATGTCTTGGGATTCAGACAGATTCTGGTCTATGTCACCTGGTGATCTCATGAGCTTTTAGGATCATACATGGCTTTTAGCTACTGATGTTGGGCGAGTAGAGAGGGGCCTTGTTGGCCGTGTTGACCCCACAGCAACGACACAATGTACATTATATCTACTGATATTCTCTTGAATTATACAGCGGTAATCTTAATATTACATTTTTGGAAGCAAACGAAACCTGAAGGATTAGTCATGAATTTGAGCTTTTCATGCTCCATAAGTCATTCACCAGCTGGAAATCCAATATACATACAGTAGGACAATGAAGAAGGGGGGATTAAAGTTGTATTAGTTTCCATAGAAACATATGTTAAAGGAACTCATTGATTCCTAAGGAAATTGTAGGCGAACCTTGTATAGACCTGCGGGGGATATATGTTAACCCATGTGATGCAGAAAGGAGTCCGTATATCATAGGTAGGTAATTGTATCCCCAGATTTCCTGGTAATAACTTACAATAGGTCTTCCTCTCCAGATGTTTCTTCATGGTCTTCATTTAGATGGGATAGGTCTACCTGGTTGTAATGCCGGTATCCTAGATTGGTTCATGGTCTTCATTTAGACGGGATAGGTCTACCTGGTTCTAATGCCGGTATCCTAGATTGGTTCATGGTCTTCATTTAGATGGGATAGGTCTACCTGGTTCTAATGCCGGTATCCTAGATTGGTTCATGGTCTTCATTTAGATGGGATAGGTCTACCTGGTTCTAATGCCGGTATCCTAGATTGGTTCATGGTCTTCATCCTAGATTGGTTCATGGTCTTCATCCTAGATTGGTTCCTGGTCTTCAGATGACAAGAGCAGATATTACAGGTCTTCATTTAGCTCAGGGCTCCCTGGTCTTCAGTTAGATTGGATTGGCCTTCTCAGTCATAAAGGAACTGGAGCAGGTCTTGTTCTCTAGAAAGCCTTGGTAGATCTTTGCTTCACGTAGCCTAGGTATAGTATCCCTTCTTGTCTTGTGGCCTGGGTAGGTCAGACTTATCTTCATGTATATTGGATAGGTTTTTGTGGTTAAAATATAGCCCAGGTAGATCTTCCTTCTCGTCATGTAGCCTAAGCAATTCTTTTCAAGAAGGCAGAGAAGATGACCTTGACCTTCATGGACACGAGTGGGCAAGTCTTTCTAGTATTTATTCATCTTGGTTATAAAGAAACCTTATTAGTTCTTTCTGGTCTTCATTCAAACCCTGGATGGGTCTTTGTGGTTATATTTCATATTATATTTCAATCTAGAATGATCTATCTTGTTTTTGTGAAGTTTATGGTAACTACAGTACATTTTCTTTTCTTTCAAGTAATGAAAAACTGACTTTTGGGCCTTCATGTATTCTAGATCAGTATCGTTGGTCTTTATTTTCCCTAAGCAGGTCACCCGGACCATGCTGTAACCTAGGTTTTCCTGGTCTTCTCACTACCTGGTTATCTCTTTGTTGTCCTTGGTGCTGCGTAGGTCTTTTTGACTGAAATGTATCTTAGCTACATCTTCTTAGTTGTCATGTGGAATGGGTAGGTCGTTCTGGTCCTAAATTACCCATTGTACTGTAGGCCTGAACTATATACTTAAACTAGATCTGTCTGAATGTAGCCACGCAAGGTATACTTGGTCTTCTCGTGCTTAGGGTAGTTCCACTTGGTTTTCATTTACTCAGAGTAGGCCTGCTTGGTCTTCACGTACCTGAGGAAGATCTGTCTCGTCTTCATGTCCTCAGAGTAGGTCTGCAAGTACTTAAGGAAGGCCTGCCTTTTCTTTTAAGTTCGACAAGTCTTTTAGCCAAGATATGGTCAAGGTCACACCCCCCCCCCCCCCCATTATGTAATTGGGGAATTAACACTTCTTTGGAAGCCATTTTGTCATGATCCCCTTGACCAGAACTTGCCCGTTGAGTGACTAAAGCTGAAATATTTGATATCTAAATGAATTCAGCTTCTCCATGCATTGACTCTTAATACTTCACTCATTATGAGCCAATAGATTATCTGCAGTTACTTAAACATAGATTAAGCCGCCATGCACTCTCCCAACTACTAATTATATTTGAATAGATATTGCATCTCCCCCATTTAATTAATACATATACATTGTGACAAATGACCTTCTGCCCATTCCCTCCTCCTCTACGGCGTCTGGTTGCGCTTATGTTATAAGGACCTTTTTCTGTTCTCGCTGCTTGCTCTGACCTTTTATGTGATTACTTAAGGTGTACGTGTCATTTATTGGAAAGTCTTGGACCACGGCACGACTAATGCAAAATACTGTTTCTAATGATACGTGGCAAAAACACATTAGAAGGTGATTAATGAGAGCGGCGGATTCTTGGCTGGAAAACCGCGAAATTCGGTGCACAATAAATAATATTGCAAGAAGACGTGAGAAAGAATGGAGGGAGGGGTGGAGACACTGGGCATGATGAGAGGAACCGAGGACCTGACCGGCCTTGAATATAGACTTCTTTACCAATGTGATAGGTTGATAGGTCTTCAGTACCATAAGTAGATCTTTTGATTTCCTATGTAGATTAGGTAGGTCTTCCTGGTTCCTTAATTTAACGTTGATAGGTCTTCTTGGATAGAGATGAGCGGACCCGATCATAGGGGTCGGTGTTCAGATTTGGCCACTTGACTCGTATTGAACGTATTACTGGATTGGCAGCCGAACAGCCAATCTGAAAAATTGACATCCCTAGAAACTATCTATGGCTATGATTGGCAAGGGTGTCCAATACATCCTTGTCAGGCAGCTGAACCGTAACACTGAACCCGACCATCGGGTCTTCTCCTTCTACATTAAGCTCTTCCTTTCCCTAGATTATCTTAGACAGTTCTTCACATAGCCTTTGTAGATCTTCCATCTTTATAAGAAGCCATAGTAGGTCATTGAGGCCTTCACTTTCTCTAGATAGGTCTATGTAGACAATCTTTGATGGTATCGTAGAGGCTGAAACTCCTTCTTTCAGTATATTAAATGCTATTGTAATTTCCCGGAGTTGGGTCATTGCAAAGCTATAGTCTGGAATTCTTGCTGGAGTGGACCCAGTAGGACTGATCACTCTACTATGCTCTGTACAGCTTTCTATGGAGCATTATCCAGTTTTTCCAAGCTCCTTTCCCACTAGAATCCCCTCTTATCAGGATGTATTGAGTTGTATTGCACCATCTAGTGCCAGAAGTAGGTCTATTGTGTGCAATAAGTATATAGGTATACTCTTCTGCTTCTAAATGGTTAATGTGTTTTATTTATCTTGAATGTATCTCATGTATTGTCACCTGATTTTTCTACAGGCTATTTATTTGCTAGCCCCCTGTAGCTTTCCAGAGGCTGAGACCAAGAGTCTATAACAGTGATGGCGAACCTTTTAGAGCCAGAGTGCCCAAACTTCAACTAAAAGCCACTTATTTATTGCAAAGTGCGAGCACAGCAATTTAAGTAGTAATTTATTTCTCCTTTTTCTTTGACAATTTTCAATCGTTCAGCCTTCTTAGGACACCAACGCAGTTGAAAGGAGGAGGGCAAATTTGTCTAATATTGTAGGAAGATTCTGCAGGAAGATTCTTTGAGTTCTGTTTGGTGAACTTCATTCTGGGGTGATTGCCCGGGTGCCCACACAGAGGGCTCCGAGTGCCGCCTCTGGCACTAGTGCCATAGGTTCGCCACCACTGGTCTATAAGTTTAGGCTCAACCCTAGTTCTGGGTCTTTAAGAGTCTACACAGACTCTAGTTCAGTCTAATCTTTTACACTGGTATTCAAAATAGCATGTATGGTCTTATATATTAGCAAAACTATGTCCTTTCACAAGCATCTTGATGCACCTATGACCTTATTGACTCTTGGTGCTTCCTGGAATTGGTCACAGTGGTTGATTTTTTTACCATTGAATTCATAATTGTAGACAGACGATTGCATGTGCATGGCCGGTTTTGATTGCAGTGAAGATGAGATACCTATGATGAAAAAATGTAAATTTCCATCAATGGGAGGCTCCATTAACTAGAGGTCTAGGAGGGCAGTGACTTCTGTACAGGTGTGTAGGTTTGATGTATGACAGAAAGAAAAAACATTCAAATAAATCCACATAAACAAGATATTTTATCAGAAAGAGGAGATAAAGTAAACCTATGATGGATTTATGAGTTGAAGACCATCAACCCGACCTCTGATGGTCCTCAAAAGGTGAATAAAGCTCCAAACGTGAACCTTGGAGTCTATACCTGGATTATACCTCAGAATATTCAGCAGCTGGTGATGGACTCATGGATATTATATCCAGAGAGTTCACAATGTCAGTGTCAGTGTCTGTGAAATGCTTCGGCAATGCACAGTCCTCTGAGAGATCCAGATCTAAGGTCTCGCTGCTGAGTTAGAATTCATGTTCCAGAGACAGACATATCTTATTCCCCAATGACACAATCATTTCCAGGAAATGTTTGGGTCATGGGCCTCAAGTCTCTGGGGATTCATCTGATAGTGTCTCTCAGCAGGACAGAATCTATTTTGTGATCTCGTGAATAGACAGCTTTGTTGTGGATGTAGACACGATGATGGCGCGTTCCACCGATACTTTATGTCGGAAAAACTGATTGTCAGAGCGAAATCCCTGGGTGAATTCAAGAAACCTTGATTTTTAATATTATGGATCTGCAACTGGTTCCTGGTGGCTGTTACGTCTTATATATAAAAGATCTCAGAGACATCATTGATTCCTTTAGAACTGATGGAGGTGCCACTGGTTCCTGGTGGCTGTAACGTCTTATATATGAAAGATCTCAGAGACATCATTGATTCCTTTAGAACTGATGGAGATGCCACTGGTTCCTGGTGGCTGTAACGTCTTATATATGAAAGATCCCAGAGACATCATTGGTTCCTTTAGAACTGATGGAGATGCCTCTGGTTCCTGGTGGCTGTAACGTCTTATATATGAAAGATCCCAGAGACATCATTGGTTCCTTTAGAACTGATGGAGATGCCTCTGGTTCCTGGTGGCTATAACGTCTTATATATGAAAGATCCCAGAGACATCATTGGTTCCTTTAGAACTGATGGAGATGCCTCTGGTACCTGGTGGCTGTAACGTCTTATATATGAAAGATCTCAGAGACATCATTGGTTCCTTTAGAACTGATGGAGATGCCACTGGTTCCTGGTGGCTGTAATGTCTTATATATGAAAGATCTCAGTGACATCATTGATTCCTTATAACTGATGGAGATGCCTCTGGTTCCTGGTGGCTGTAACGTCTTATATATGAAAGATCTCAGAGACATCATTGATTCTTTTAGAACTGATGGAGATGCCTCTGGTTCCTGGTGGATGTAACGTCTTATATATGAAAGATCTCAGGGACATCATTGATTCCTTTAGAACTGATGGAGATGCCACTGGTTCCTGGTGGCTGTAACGTCTTATATATGAAAGATCTCAGAGACATCATTGATTCCTTTAGAACTGATGGAGATGCCTCTGGTTCCTGGTGGCTGTAACGTCTTATATATGAAAGATCTCAGAGACATCATTGGTTCCTTTATAACTGATGGAGATGCCTCTGGTTCCTGGTGGCTGTAATGTCTTATATATGAAAGATCTCAGAGACATCATTGATTCCTTTAGAACTGATGGAGATGCCACTGGTTCCTGGTGGATGTAACGTCTTATATATGAAAGATCTCAGAGACATCATTGATTCCTTTAGAACTGATGGAGATGCCACTGGTTCCTGGTGGATGTAACGTCTTATATATGAAAGATCTCAGAGACATCATTAATTCCTTTAGAACTGATGGAGATGCCACTGGTTCCTGGTGGCTGTAACGTCTTATATATGAAAGATCTCAGAGACATCATTGATTCCTTATAACTGATGGAGATGCCTCTGGTTCCTGGTGGCTGTAACGTCTTATATATGAAAGATCTCAGAGACATCATTGATTCCTTTAGAACTGATGGAGATACCACTGGTTCCTGGTGGATGTAACGTCTTAGATATAAAAGATCTCAGAGACATCATTGGTTCCTTTAGAACTGATGGAGATGCCTCTGGTTCCTGGGGGCTGTAATGTCTTATATATGAAAGATCTCAGAGACATCATTGATTCCTTTAGAACTGATGGAGGTGCCACTGGTTCCTGGGGGCTGTTACGTCTTATATATAAAAGATCTCAGAGACATCATTGATTCTTTTAGAACTGATGGAGATGCCACTGGTTCCTGGTGGCTATAACGTCTTATATATGAAAGATCCCAGAGACATCATTGGTTCCTTTAGAACTGATGGAGATGCCTCTGGTTCCTGGTGGCTGTAACGTCTTATATATGAAAGATCCCAGAGACATCATTGGTTCCTTTAGAACTGATGGAGATGCCTCTGGTTCCTGGTGGCTATAACGTCTTATATATGAAAGATCCCAGAGACATCATTGGTTCCTTTAGAACTGATGGAGATGCCTTTGGTACCTGGTGGCTGTAACGTCTTATATATGAAAGATCTCAGAGACATCATTGGTTCCTTTAGAACTGATGGAGATGCCTCTGGTTCCTGGTGGCTGTAATGTCTTATATATGAAAGATCTCAGTGACATCATTGATTCCTTATAACTGATGGAGATGCCTCTGGTTCCTGGTGGCTGTAACGTCTTATATATGAAAGATCTCAGAGACATCATTGATTCTTTTAGAACTGATGGAGATGCCTCTGGTTCCTGGTGGATGTAACGTCTTATATATGAAAGATCTCAGGGACATCATTGATTCCTTTAGAACTGATGGAGATGCCACTGGTTCCTGGTGGCTGTAACGTCTTATATATGAAAGATCTCAGAGACATCATTGATTCCTTTAGAACTGATGGAGATGCCTCTGGTTCCTGGTGGCTGTAACGTCTTATATATGAAAGATCTCAGAGACATCATTGATTCCTTATAACTGATGGAGATGCCTCTGGTTCCTGGTGGCTGTAACGTCTTATATATGAAAGATCTCAGAGACATCATTGATTCCTTTAGAACTGATGGAGATACCACTGGTTCCTGGTGGATGTAACGTCTTAGATATAAAAGATCTCAGAGACATCATTGATTCCTTTAGAACTGATGGAGGTGCCACTGGTTCCTGGTGGATGTAACGTCTTATATATGAAAGATCTCAGAGACATCATTGATTCCTTTAGAACTGATGGAGATACCACTGGTTCCTGGTGGATGTAACGTCTTAGATATAAAAGATCTCAGAGACATCATTGATTCCTTTAGAACTGATGGAGAAGCCACTGGTTCCTGGGGGCTGTAACGTCTTATATATGAAAGATCTCAGAGACATCATTGATTCCTTTAGAACTGATGGAGATGCCACTGGTTCCTGGTGGCTGTAACGTCTTATATATGAAAGATCTCAGAGACATCATTGATTCCTTATAACTGATGGAGATGCCTCTGGTTCCTGGTGGCTGTAACGTCTTATATATGAAAGATCTCAGAGACATCATTGATTCCTTTAGAACTGATGGAGATACCACTGGTTCCTGGTGGATGTAACGTCTTAGATATAAAAGATCTCAGAGACATCATTGATTCCTTTAGAACTGATGGAGGTGCCACTGGTTCCTGGTGGATGTAACGTCTTATATATGAAAGATCTCAGAGACATCATTGATTCCTTTAGAACTGATGGAGAAGCCACTGGTTCCTGGTGGCTGTAACGTCTTATATATGAAAGATCTCAGAGACATCATTGATTCCTTTAGAACTGATGGAGATGCCACTGGTTCCTGGTGGATGTAACGTCTTATATATGAAAGATCTCAGAAACATCATTGATTCCTTTAGAACTGATGGAGGTGCCACTGGTTCCTGGTGGATGTAACGTCTTTTATATGAAAGATCTCAGAGACATCATTGATTCCTTTAGAACTGATGGAGGTGCCACTGGTTCCTGGTGGATGTAACGTCTTATATATGAAAGATCTCAGAGACATCATTGATTCCTTTAGAACTGATGGAGGTGCCACTGGTTCCTGGTGGATGTAACGTCTTATATATGAAAGATCTCAGAGACATCATTGATTCCTTTAGAACTGATGGAGATGCCACTGGTTCCTGGTGGCTGTAACGTCTTATATATGAAAGATCTCAGAGACATCATTGATTCCTTTAGAACTGATGGAGATGCCACTGGTTCCTGGTGGCTGTAACGTCTTATATATGAAAGATCTCAGAGACATCATTGATTCCTTTAGAAATGATGGAGATGCCACTGGTTCCTGGTGGCTGTAACGTCTTATATATGAAAGATCTCAGAGACATCATTGATTCCATTAGAATTGACAGAGATACCATTGGTTCCTGGTGGATGTAACATCTTAGATATGAAAGATCTCATGATCTTGATTGTGTATTAATTGTGATGTCACTGATTCAGCTGATGTTTGTTGGTTGTATTTTCACGAATATGAAATCTTTTGGTGCCATCATTGATTCTTTTCAGATTGTTGCCACTGGTTCCTGATGATGTTGCTTGTTCCTGGTGGCTACATTCTCATGAATATTAAGCGTCTCAGTGCTATCACTGGTTTCATGCATGTTGATCGGGATGTCATTAGTTCCTGGTGGCAATGTCACTGGTTTATCACCATTCAAATATTTGGACCATATTGGCCATGACTCACCTGATGAGAACTGGGGGTTTTGTGTCAATCTCAAATTAACCTCTTCAATAAGTTCTATTATCAAGAGACAACAATTAACTAATGAATTGATCATTTTGGCCATGAACCTATGTCATGATGCTGTTATCTCTTTCACAGGGCACTTGCAGACATTTTGATACAACAGGGGCCGATACCGATCCCACACTGTGAACGAGAGGCCATCTCCGCTGTCGATAACTCTCCCAAAGAGAATACGCCTGTAAGAACTTCAAAAAATCAGTATACTCCGGTGAGAACGACCAAGACCAACCATGGAACAGGTGGGTTCTGCAGGTCTTTCGTTTTCCTAAAATATAGAAAAGATCTCGTAGACAACGCAGAGGTTTGAGTTGGTTTTGAAGAAGAATGAAAATGTTGGGGGAGGGATCTGAAATGTACTAATAATGAGTACTGGATGTGAGACCTCTCGTTGGGTGATTGTGTTATTTGATACCATTGGGATATCCTACTGGACATTGATTGATTGACTTTCTTCAGTGGGAGGTTCTACATGATTAGGGTCAATGTCATTATGGTGTCCAATGGGTTCACAACAAAGCGGGGAGCATTGTTATGCTGTTCTATTTTAAAGATCATTCGAAGGATGTTGTGGTTATTGTAGCTGATCCAGATCAAGTCTGCAGACCATTCCCATTTTTAGTTGGTTTTGAAGGTGTATTCACATGCTGGGGTTCTTTAGAAATGTACTAAAACTGGATGCTAGAACAGGATGGTAGAGGACTATTGGTCCAAAATCTAATGGGAATATATTACTGGACAGTGGTAGGTGAACCATTTTTTCATTTGGGAGATTCTTCAAGAATACCATCATTGCCTTTAGAGTATTTGGTTGGGTTAACGACTGACCTAAAAGACTGATCATGTCCATGTGGTTACAATTTGGGGAGGGTCAGGCTTGATGATGTAGTCATAGTAGCCATCCAAGGTCAACACTGAAATAGGTGGGTTCTTCCAAAGTCTTTCATGGTCGTAAAAGATAGAAGAGACCTTGTAGACCATGTAGAAAATTTAGGTGTTTCTGAGAAAGCATGCAGATAACCGGGGTCTTATGAAATGTACCAAAAACAAACTGGATAGTAGAACTGAGGATGGTTGGGGGAATAATGGGAATATCTCACTTTAGATATACTTTAGGTTCGGCATTGTTATGGACCATACAATTTGTGTGTTTCTTTGGGTTCATCCAGTCATGTGTCTTAGAGGATCGAAACATTGGGGGGAAGAAGAAGTCCTAGTGAGCTCAGATTCCGGACTGACTCGAGGTGCGCTCGAGTCCAGGAACATTTCGAGGAGCTTTCGGCAATAATTACCTTATGTTATGAAACAAATTAGGTTTCAGCATCTCTTCATTACTGTGGAAAATGTGATAAATGGCGTGAATACGACGGCTGGAAATTTTACTTTAATACTAATTTACTTTTCAAGGTCACAGAAATTTGGGCTGTAAATGAATCTGATTTCATTATATTAGTTGCCAGGGTTTTAGGAATTAAAGGAGAAGATTTCTGTATAGCAGGGGTGTTATGGTGCAGAGATTAGACCCTTTAAGAGTTATGTGACTTCCTTCTGTTGTACAAACTGACTTCTAGGTCTCAGGAGAAGACAATAAAGTGAGAGGAAGACTAATCCTTTCCATAGTATCCCGTAAGACGGACCTACTAAATTCTGCATCCAGCTGGCTTCCTGTAAATGGCAGAAACCGTTCCTCATGGGTGGAGCAAATTCCATAGAAGTCTCCTCCCCTCATGACATCATTAATCACGAACGGGAGGAGCCAGCACCTTTGATGACATGGTTGTGTCAGATAGCAGGGTGATGAGTGAGCCAGCGTTCTAGGGTTCCTCTATGTAATACAGTATATAGTATACAGTCTTAATTTTATGGATTTTTTTTTGCATTTTATTGCCTCACTCTATAAATATAAAAAAAACATATGTCAAGTTGTTCCGAAGCAAATCCCTGATATTTACCATATGTCGCTCCCCATCTGATGTAGCGCCGGTGTTATACAAGGTTTATCTTCACTTACATAAAAATAAATCAGTGGTGTGAACTCGGCTTTACAGCAAATAGCTGGAACTCTTAAAGATTCAGGACTAGGGGAGAGGAGCTGCTCCTTAAAGGGGAACTCCACAGATCAGCTGATCTCAGCAGCTTAGAAACAAAGCTTATATAGCTTTATATCAGTTGCTGAGAGTGGCCGATTTGTGGGGGGTTGTCATGCGGACCTCCCTGCTTCAGTATGGGGTTATCTCATCAATCGCAGTGAAATCAGAAGTGATAAGGAAAGTCTCCTATGTAAGAGTGATCCAGACTAGGTTCAGTCTTAGGTGGTGTAGATGTATCCCGCCCCCCACGTCCTATAGATTAGCGCTCCTGACATCATTTTGCAGTCAATTAGATATGCGTCTGAGTAAGGATTAAGTAAAGATCTCGGAGAGCTTCATCGATCTGAGGTTATTGAGCTGGGTCAGCCTGGACGGCTCTGCCCGGGGATCTGGATGGAGACTTCCGACTCTTCATGGAATATCACAGAACATTCTACGACCCTCTTAGAGGAGCGCGGAGGAGGACACTGGAAGCTTCTACAAGAGCCACAACATTTAGTGCTCCTCTATGGACCATTCATGGGAGAAATGTCCTAGTACGTTCTCTCTATAGGTAGCAGAAGCAGCCGTCTACACTGGGATACGTGAACTAAACCTTTTGGACTAATTATCATATTTTTCTACCCCTTATACTCATTATCATATTCCTTCACCCCTTAGAATCATCATATGTCTCCAACTTTTTGACTCGTTATCATATTCATACACCCCTCGTACTCATTATCACATTGCTCCACCCCTTAGACTCATTATCATATTCCTCCACCACTCAGAATCATTATCATATTCCTCTGCCTCCTAGACTCATTATCATATTCCTCCATCCCTTTGACTCATTATAATATTCCTCCACCCCTCAAACGCTTATCATATTCCTCCACCCCTCAGACTCATTATCACATTACTCCACCTCTTAGACTCATTATCATATTCCTCCAACCCTCAGACTCATTATCATATTCCTTCACCCCTTAGACTCATCATATGTCTCCGCCTTTTTGACTCATTATCATATTCCTCCACCCCCAGACTCATTATCATATTCCCCCACCCCCAGACTCATTATCATATTCCTCCACCCCTCAGTCTCATTATCATTTTCCTCCACCTCTTAGACTCATTATCATATTCCTCCACCCCCAGACTCATTATCATATTCCTCCACCCCTCAGTCTCATTATCATTTTCCTCCACCTCTTAGACTCATTATCATTTTCCTCCACCTCTTAGACTCATTATCATTTTCCTCCACCTCTTAGACTCATTATCATTTTCCTCCACCTCTTAGACTCATTATCATATTCCTCCACCCCCAGACTCATTATCACATTCCTCCACCCCTCAGACTCATTACCATATTCCTCCACCCCTCAGACTCATTATCATATTCCTCCACCTCTTAGTTGCTATATGACTCCGCCCTTAGACTCCATATAGAGTAGTTACAGGTCCAGGACCTATAAGGCATCACCAAGAGCGCGGCTTAAAGGGGCGTGTAAGAGTCGTGTGCATTGGGTGTCTGGTATATCTGGACTGGGATCGGTGGGAGCGCGCTCTCTTGTCTGTCTTGTTGTACTGCGCGCATGGACCGTTGTGATATTTATGACATTTAGGTAACCATGGCAACTGTATTGATTGGAAAAGAAAAGAAGGAAGCTTACGAGCGGCTTAGGAAGAAAACAGAGAGAGATTTTGGCAGCGAGGTGCATGGTGCGCCCATCCAGCGCTGCTCTCATTAAGGCTGATGGGGCAGGGGTGGCACAGCGAGAATACTATACAGGGCCCAGATAGATAGTACATGTACCAACCCAGGGAATATCATACAGGGCCCAGATAGATAGTACATGTACCATCCCAGGGAATACTATACAGGGCCCAGATAGATAGTACAGGTACCAACCCAGGGAATACCATACAGGGCCCAGATAGATAGTACATGTACCATCCCAGGGAATACCATACAGGGCCCAGATAGATAGTACATGTACCATCCCAGGGAATACTATACAGGGCCCAGATAGATAGTACATGTACCAACCCAGGGAATATCATACAGGGCCCAGATAGATAGTACATGTACCATCCCAGGGAATACTATACAGGGCCCAGATAGATAGTACATGTACCATCCCAGGGAATACCATACAGGGCCCAGATAGATAGTACATGTACCATCCCAGGGAATACCATACAGGGCCCAGATAGATAGTACATGTACCACCCCAGGGAACATCATACAGGGCCCAGATAGATAGTACATGTACCATCCCAGGGAATATCACACAGGGCCCAGATAGATAGTACATGTACCAACCCAGGGAATATCATACAGGGCCCAGATAGATAGTACATGTACCATCCCAGGGAATATCATACAGGGCCCAGATAGATAGTACATGTACCATCCCAGGGAATACTATACAGGGCCCAGATAGATAGTACATGTACCAACCCAGGGAATATCATACAGGGCCCAGATAGATAGTACATGTACCATCCCAGGGAATACTATACAGGGCCCAGATAGATAGTACATGTACCATCCCAGGGAATATCATACAGGGCCCAGATAGATAGTACATGTACCATCCCAGGGAATATCATACAGGGCCCAGATAGATAGTACATGTACCATCCCAGGGAATATCATACAGGGCCCAGATAGATAGTACATGTACCATCCCAGGGAATATCACACAGGACCCAGATAGATAGTACATGTACCAACCCAGGGAATACTATACAGTGGCAAGATAGATAGTACATGTACCATCCCCGGGAATACTATACAGAGTCCAGATAGATAGTACATGTACCATCCCAGGGAATATCATACATGGCCCAGATAGAGAGTACATGTACCAACCCAGGGAATATCATACAGGGCCCAGATAGATAGTACAGGTACCAACCCAGGGAATACCATACAGGGCCTCAAATAGATAGTACATGTACCAACCCAGGGAATACCATACAGGGCCCAGATAGATAGTACAGGTACCAACCCAGGGAATACCATACAGGGCCCAGATAGATAGTACATGTACCATCCCAGGGAATATCATACAGGGCCCAGATAGATAGTACATGTACCATCCCAGGGAATATCATACATGGCCCAGATAGATAGTACATGTACCATCCCCAGGAATACTATACAGAGCCCAGATAGATAGTACATGTACCATCCCAGGGAATATCATACAGGGCCCAGATAGATAGTACAGGTACCAACCCAGGGAATACCATACAGGGCCCAGATAGATAGTACATGTACCATCCCAGGGAATATCATACAGGGCCCAGATAGATAGTACATGTACCATCCCAGGGAATACTATACAGGGCCCAGATAGATAGTACATGTACCAACCCAGGGAATATCATACAGGGCCCAGATAGATAGTACATGTACCATCCCAGGGAATACTATACAGGGCCCAGATAGATAGTACATGTACCATCCCAGGGAATATCATACAGGGCCCAGATAGATAGTACATGTACCATCCCAGGGAATATCATACAGGGCCCAGATAGATAGTACATGTACCATCCCAGGGAATATCATACAGGGCCCAGATAGATAGTACATGTACCATCCCAGGGAATATCATACAGGGCCCAGATAGATAGTACATGTACCATCCCAGGGAATACTATACAGGGCCCAGATAGATAGTACATGTACCATCCCAGGGAACACCGTCCAGGGCCCAGATAGATAGTACAGGTACCAACCCAGGGAATACCATACAGGGCCCAGATAGTACAGGTACCAACCCAGGGAATATCATACAGGGCCCAGATAGATAGTACATGTACCAACCCAGGGAATACTATACAGGGCCCAGATAGATTGTACATGTACCAACCCAGGGAATACTATACAGGGCCCAGATATATAGTACATGTACCAACCCAGGGAATACCATACAGGGCCCAGATAGATAGTACAGGTACCAACCCAGGGAATACCATACAGGGCCCAGATAGATAGTACATGTACCATCCCAGGGAATATCATACAGGGCCCAGATAGATAGTACATGTACCAACCCAGGGAATACTATACGGGGGACCGGATAGATTGTACATGTACCAACCCTGGGAATATCATACAGGGCCCAGATAGAGAGTACATGTACCATCCCAGGGAATACCATACAGGGCCCAGATAGATTGTACATGTACCATCCCAGGGAATACTATACAGGGCCCAGATAGATAGTACATGTACCATCCCAGGGAACACCATACAGGGCCCAGATAGATAGTACAGGTACCATCCCCGGGAATACTATACAGGGCCCAGATAGAGAGTACATGTACCAACCCAGGGAATATCATACAGGGCCCAGATAGATAGTACAGGTACCATCCCAGGGAATACCATACAGGGCCCAGATAGATAGTACAGGTACCATCCCAGGGAATACCATACAGGGCCCAGATAGATAGTACATGTACCAACCCAGGGAATACCATACAGGGCCCAGATAGATAGTACATGTACCAACCCAAGGGATATCATACAGGGCCCAGATAGATAGTACAGGTACCAAACCAGGGAATACCATACAGGGCCCAGATAGATAGTACATGTACCATCCCAGGAAATATCATACAGGGCCCAGATAGATAGTACATGTACCATCCCAGGGAATATCATACAGGGCCCAGATAGATAGTACATGTACCATCCCAGGGAATATTATACAGGGCCCAGATAGATAGTACATGTACCGTCCCAGGGAATATCATACAGGGCCCAGATAGATAGTACAGGTACCAACCCAGGGAATACCATACAGGGCCCAGATAGTACAGGTACCAACCCAGGGAATATCATCCAGGGCCCAGATAGATAGTACATGTACCAACCCAGGGAATACTATACAGGGCCCAGATAGATTGTACATGTACCAACCCAGGGAATATCATACAGGGCCCAGATAGATAGTACAGGTACCAAACCAGGGAATACCATACAGGGCCCAGATAGATAGTACATGTACCATCCCAGGAAATATCATACAGGGCCCAGATAGATAGTTCATGTACCATCCCAGGGAATATCATACAGGGCCCAGATAGATAGTACATGTACCATCCCAGGGAATATTATACAGGGCCCAGATAGATAGTACATGTACCGTCCCAGGGAATATCATACAGGGCCCAGATAGATAGTACAGGTACCAACCCAGGGAATACCATACAGGGCCCAGATAGTACAGGTACCAACCCAGGGAATATCATACAGGGCCCAGATAGATAGTACAGGTACCAACCCAGGGAATACCATACAGGGCCCAGATAGTACAGGTACCAACCCAGGGAATATCATCCAGGGCCCAGATAGATAGTACATGTACCAACCCAGGGAATACTATACAGGGCCCAGATAGATTGTACATGTACCAACCCAGGGAATATCATACAGGGCCCAGATAGATAGTACATGTACCAACCCAGGGAATACTATACAGGGCCCAGATAGATAGTACATGTACCATCCCAGGGAATACTATACAGGGCCCAGATAGATAGTACATGTACCAACCCAGGGAATACTATACAGGGCCCAGATAGATAGTACATGTACCAACCCAGGGAATATCATACCCAGATAGATAGTACATGTACCATCCCAGGGAACATCATACAGGGCCCAGATAGATAGTACATGTACCATCCCAGGGAATACTATACAGGGCCCAGATAGATAGTACATGTACCATCCCAGGGAACACCGTCCAGGGCCCAGATAGATAGTACAGGTACCAACCCAGGGAATACCATACAGGGCCCAGATAGTACAGGTACCAACCCAGGGAATATCATACAGGGCCCAGATAGATAGTACATGTACCAACCCAGGGAATACTATACAGGGCCCAGATAGATTGTACATGTACCAACCCAGGGAATACTATACAGGGCCCAGATATATAGTACATGTACCAACCCAGGGAATACCATACAGGGCCCAGATAGATAGTACAGGTACCAACCCAGGGAATACCATACAGGGCCCAGATAGATAGTACATGTACCATCCCAGGGAATATCATACAGGGCCCAGATAGATAGTACATGTACCAACCCAGGGAATACTATACGGGGGACCGGATAGATTGTACATGTACCAACCCTGGGAATATCATACAGGGCCCAGATAGAGAGTACATGTACCATCCCAGGGAATACCATACAGGGCCCAGATAGATTGTACATGTACCATCCCAGGGAATACTATACAGGGCCCAGATAGATAGTACATGTACCATCCCAGGGAACACCATACAGGGCCCAGATAGATAGTACAGGTACCATCCCCGGGAATACTATACAGGGCCCAGATAGAGAGTACATGTACCAACCCAGGGAATATCATACAGGGCCCAGATAGATAGTACAGGTACCATCCCAGGGAATACCATACAGGGCCCAGATAGATAGTACAGGTACCATCCCAGGGAATACCATACAGGGCCCAGATAGATAGTACATGTACCAACCCAGGGAATACCATACAGGGCCCAGATAGATAGTACATGTACCAACCCAAGGGATATCATACAGGGCCCAGATAGATAGTACAGGTACCAAACCAGGGAATACCATACAGGGCCCAGATAGATAGTACATGTACCATCCCAGGAAATATCATACAGGGCCCAGATAGATAGTACATGTACCATCCCAGGGAATATCATACAGGGCCCAGATAGATAGTACATGTACCATCCCAGGGAATATTATACAGGGCCCAGATAGATAGTACATGTACCGTCCCAGGGAATATCATACAGGGCCCAGATAGATAGTACAGGTACCAACCCAGGGAATACCATACAGGGCCCAGATAGTACAGGTACCAACCCAGGGAATATCATCCAGGGCCCAGATAGATAGTACATGTACCAACCCAGGGAATACTATACAGGGCCCAGATAGATTGTACATGTACCAACCCAGGGAATATCATACAGGGCCCAGATAGATAGTACAGGTACCAAACCAGGGAATACCATACAGGGCCCAGATAGATAGTACATGTACCATCCCAGGAAATATCATACAGGGCCCAGATAGATAGTTCATGTACCATCCCAGGGAATATCATACAGGGCCCAGATAGATAGTACATGTACCATCCCAGGGAATATTATACAGGGCCCAGATAGATAGTACATGTACCGTCCCAGGGAATATCATACAGGGCCCAGATAGATAGTACAGGTACCAACCCAGGGAATACCATACAGGGCCCAGATAGTACAGGTACCAACCCAGGGAATATCATACAGGGCCCAGATAGATAGTACAGGTACCAACCCAGGGAATACCATACAGGGCCCAGATAGTACAGGTACCAACCCAGGGAATATCATCCAGGGCCCAGATAGATAGTACATGTACCAACCCAGGGAATACTATACAGGGCCCAGATAGATTGTACATGTACCAACCCAGGGAATATCATACAGGGCCCAGATAGATAGTACATGTACCAACCCAGGGAATACTATACAGGGCCCAGATAGATAGTACATGTACCATCCCAGGGAATACTATACAGGGCCCAGATAGATAGTACATGTACCATACCAGGGAATATCATACAGGGCCCAGATAGATAGTACATGTACCATCTCAGGGAATATCATACATGGCCCAGATAGATAGTACATGGACCATCTCAGGGAATACTATACAGGGCCCAGATAGATAGTACATGTACCATCCCAGGGAACACCATACAGGGCCCAGATAGATAGTACAGGTACCAACCCAGGGAATACCATACAGGGCCCAGATAGTACACGTACCAACCCAGGGAATATCATACAGGGCCCAGATAGATAGTACATGTACCATCCCAGGGAATATCATACAGGGCCCAGATAGAAGGTACATGTACCATCCCAGGGAATATCATACAGGGCCCAGATAGATAGTACATGTACCAACCCAGGGAATACTATACAGGGCCCAGATAGATTGTACATGTAGCAACCCAGGGAATATCATACAGGGCCCAGATAGATAGTACATGTACCAACCCAGGGAATACTATACAGGGCCCAGATAGATTGTACATGTACCAACCCAGGGAATATCATACAGGGCCCAGATAGATAGTACATGTACCAACCCAGGGAATACTATACAGGGCCCAGATAGATAGTACATGTACCATCCCAGGGAATACCATACAGGGCCCAGATAGATTGTACATGTACCAACCCAGGGAATATCATACAGGGCCCAGATAGAGAGTACATGTACCAACCCAGGGAATACTATACAGTGCCCAGATACATAGTACATGTACCATTCCAGGGAATACTATACAGGGCCCAGATAAATAGTACATGTACCATCCCAGGGAATACTATACAGGGCCCAGATAAATAGTACATGTACCATCCCAGGGAATACTATACAGGGCCCAGATAAATAGTACATGTACCATCCCAGGGAATACTATACAGGGCTCAGATAGATAGTACATGTACCATCCCAGGGAATATCATACATGGCCCAGATAGATAGTACATGTACCATCCCAGGGAATATCATACAGGACCCAGATAGATAGTACATGTACCATCCCAGGGAATACTATACAGGGCCCAGATAGATAGTACATGTACCATCCCAGGGAATACTATACAGGGCCCAGATAGATAGTACATGTACCATCCCAGGGAATACTATACAGGGCCCAGATAAATAGTACATGTACCATCCCAGGGAATACTATACAGGGCTCAGATAGATAGTACATGTACCATCCCAGGGAATATCATACATGGCCCAGATAGATAGTACATGTACCATCCCAGGGAATATCATACAGGACCCAGATAGATAGTACATGTACCATCCCAGGGAATACTATACAGGGCCCAGATAGATAGTACATGTACCATCCCAGGGAATACTATACAGGGCCCAGATAGATAGTACATGTACCATCCCAGGGAACATCATACAGGGCCCAGATAGATAGTACATGTACCATCCCAGGGAATACTGTACAGGGCCCAGATAGATAGTACATGTACCATCCCAGGGAATATCAGACATGGCCCAGATAGATAGTACATGTACCATCCCAGGGAATATCATACAGGACCCAGATAGATAGTACATGTACCATCCCAGGGAATACTATACAGGGCCCAGATAGATAGTACATGTACCATCCCAGGGAATACTATACAGGGCCCAGATAGATAGTACATGTACCATCCCAGGGAACATCATACAGGGCCCAGATAGATAGTACATGTACCATCCCAGGGAATACTGTACAGGGCCCAGATAGATAGTACATGTACCATCCCAGGGAATATCATACATGGCCCAGATAGAGAGTACATGTACCAACCCAGGGAATATCATACAGGGCCCAGATAGATAGTACAGGTACCAACCCAGGGAATACCATACAGGGCCTCAAATAGATAGTACATGTACCAACCCAGGGAATATCATACAGGGCACAGATAGATAGTACAGGTACCAACCCAGGGAATACCATACAGGGCCCAGATAGATAGTACATGTACCATCCCAGGGAATATCATACAGGGCCCAGATAGATAGTACATGTACCATCCCAGGGAATATCATACATGGCCCAGATAGATAGTACATGTACCATCCCCAGGAATACTATACAGAGCCCAGATAGATAGTACATGTACCATCCCAGGGAATATCATACAGGGCCCAGATAGATAGTACAGGTACCAACCCAGGGAATACCATACAGGGCCCAGATAGATAGTACATGTACCATCCCCGGGAATACTATACAGAGTCCAGATAGATAGTACATGTACCATCCCAGGGAATATCATACATGGCCCAGATAGAGAGTACATGTACCAACCCAGGGAATATCATACAGGGCCCAGATAGATAGTACATGTACCAACCCAGGGAATACCATACAGGGCCCAGATAGATATTACATGTACCAACCCAGGGAATATCATACAGGGCCCAGATAGATAGTACAGGTACCAAACCAGGGAATACCATACAGGGCCCAGATAGATAGTACATGTACCATCCCAGGAAATATCATACAGGGCCCAGATAGATAGTACATGTACCAACCCAGGGAACACCATACAGGGCCCAGATAGATAGTACAGGTACCAACCCAGGGAATACCATACAGGGCCCAGATAGTACAGGTACCAACCCAGGGAATATCATACAGGGCCCAGATAGATAGTACAGGTACCAACCCAGGGAATACTATACAGGGCCCAGATAGATAGTACATGTACCAACCCAGGGAATATCATACAGGGCCCAGATAGATAGTACATGTACCATCCCAGGGAATACTATACAGGGCCCAGATAGATAGTACATGTACCATCCCAGGGAACACCGTACAGGGCCCAGATAGATAGTACAGGTACCAACCCAGGGAATACCATACAGGGCCCAGATAGTACAGGTACCAACCCAGGGAATATCATACAGGGCCCAGATAGATAGTACATGTACCAACCCAGGGAATACTATACAGGGCCCAGATAGAGAGTACATGTACCATCCCAGGGAATACCATACAGGGCCCAGATAGATGGTACATGTACCATTCCAGGGAATACTATACAGGGCCCAGATAGATAGTACATGTACCATCCCAGGGAACACCATACAGGGCCCAGATAGATAGTACAGGTACCATCCCCGGGAATACTATACAGGGCCCAGATAGAGAGTACATGTACCAACCCAGGGAATATCATACAGGGCCCAGATAGATAGTACAGGTACCATCCCAGGGAATACCATACAGGGCCCAGATAGATAGTACAGGTACCATCCCAGGGAATACCATACAGGGCCCAGATAGATAGTACATGTACCAACCCAAGGAATATCATACAGGGCCCAGATAGATAGTACAGGTACCAAACCAGGGAATACTATACAGGGCCCAGATAGATAGTACAGGTACCAAACCAGGGAATACCATACAGGGCCCAGATAGATAGTACATGTACCATCCCAGGAAATATCATACAGGGCCCAGATAGATAGTACATGTACCATCCCAGGGAATATCATACAGGGCCCAGATAGATAGTACATGTACCATCCCAGGGAATACTATACAGGGCCCAGATAGATAGTACATGTACCAACCCAGGGAATACCATACAGGGCCCAGATAGTACAGGTACCAACCCAGGGAATATCATACAGGGCCCAGATAGATAGTACATGTACCAACCCAGGGAATACTATACAGGGCCCAGATAGATTGTACATGTACCAACCCAGGGAATATCATACAGGGCCCAGATAGATAGTACATGTACCAACCCAGGGAATACTATACAGGGCCCAGATAGATTGTACATGTACCAACCCAGGGAATATCATACAGGGCCCAGATAGATAGTACATGTACCAACCCAGGGAATACTATACAGGGCCCAGATAGATAGTACATGTACCATCCCAGGGAATACCATACAGGGCCCAGATAGATTGTACATGTACCAACCCAGGGAATATCATACAGGGCCCAGATAGAGAGTACATGTACCAACCCAGGGAATACTATACAGTGCCCAGATACATAGTACATGTACCATTCCAGGGAATAGCATACAGGGCCCAGATAGATAGTACATGTACCATCCCAGGGAATACTATACAGGGCCCAGATAAATAGTACATGTACCATCCCAGGGAATACTATACAGGGCTCAGATAGATAGTACATGTACCATCCCAGGGAATATCATACATGGCCCAGATAGATAGTACATGTACCATCCCAGGGAATATCATACAGGACCCAGATAGATAGTACATGTACCATCCCAGGGAATACTATACAGGGCCCAGATAGATAGTACATGTACCATCCCAGGGAATACTATACAGGGCCCAGATAGATAGTACATGTACCATCCCAGGGAACATCATACAGGGCCCAGATAGATAGTACATGTACCATCCCAGGGAATACTGTACAGGGCCCAGATAGATAGTACATGTACCTTCCCAGGGAACAACATACACGGCCCAGATAGATAGTACATGTACCGTCCCAGGGAACATCATACAGTGCCCAGATAGTACATGTACCATCCCAGGGAATACCATACAGGGCCCAGATAGATAGTACATGTACCATCCTAGGGAATATCATACAGGGCCCAGATAGATAGTACATGTACCAACCCAGGGAATACTATACAGTGCCCAGATAGATAGTACATGTGCCATCCCAGGGAATAGCATACAGGGCCCAGATAGATAATACATGTACGAACCCAGGGAATATCATACTGGGCCCTGATAGATAGTACATGTAGAATCCCAGGGAATATCATACATTGCCCAGATAGATAGTACATGTACCAACCCAGGGAATAACATACAGGGCCCAGATAGATAGTACATGTACCAACCCAGGGAATACTATACAGGGCCCAGATAGATAGTACATGTACCATCCCAGGGAATACTGTACAGGGCCCAGATAGATAGTACATGTACCATCCCAGATAATACTATACAGGGCCCAGATAGATAGTACATGTACCATCCCAGGGAATACTATACAGGGCCCAGATAGATAGTACATGTACCATCCCAGGGAATACTATACAGGGCCCAGATAGATAGTACATGTACCATCCCAGGGAACACCATACAGGACCCAGATAGATAGTACATGTACCAACCCAGGCAACACCATACAGTGCCCAGATAGATAGTACATGTACCATCCCAGGGAATACTATACAGGGCCCAGATAGATAGTACATGTACCAACCCAGGGAATACTATACAGGGCCCAGATAGATAGTACATGTACCATCCCAGGGAATACCATACAGGGCCCAGATAGATAGTACATGTACCATCCCAGGGAATACCATACAGGGCCCAGATAGAGAGTACATGTACCAACCCAGGGAATATCATACAGGGCCCAGATAGATAGTACATGTACCAACCCAGGGAACACCATACAGGGCCCAGATAGATAGTACATGTACCATCCCAGGGAATACTATACATGGCCCAGATAGATAGTACATGTACCATCCCAGGGAATATCATACAGGGCCCAGATAGATAGTACATGTACCATCCAAGGGAACACCATACAGGGCCCAGATAGATAGTACATGTACCATCCCAGGGAATACTATACAGGGCCCAGATAGATAGTACATGTACCATCCCAGGGAATATCATACAGGGCCCAGATAGATAGTACATGTACCATTCCAGGGAATACCATACAGGGCCCAGATAGAGAGTACATGTACCAACCCAGGGAATATCATACAGGGCCCAGATAGATAGTACAGGTACCAACCCAGGGAATACCATACAGGGCCTCAAATAGATAGTACATGTACCAACCCAGGGAATATCATACAGGGCACAGATAGATAGTACAGGTACCAACCCAGGGAATACCATACAGGGCCCAGATAGATAGTACATGTACCATCCCAGGGAATATCATACAGGGCCCAGATAGATAGTACATGTACCATCCCAGGGAATATCATACATGGCCCAGATAGATAGTACATGTACCATCCCCAGGAATACTATACAGAGCCCAGATAGATAGTACATGTACCATCCCAGGGAATATCATACAGGGCCCAGATAGATAGTACAGGTACCAACCCAGGGAATACCATACAGGGCCCAGATAGATAGTACATGTACCATCCCCGGGAATACTATACAGAGTCCAGATAGATAGTACATGTACCATCCCAGGGAATATCATACATGGCCCAGATAGAGAGTACATGTACCAACCCAGGGAATATCATACAGGGCCCAGATAGATAGTACATGTACCAACCCAGGGAATACCATACAGGGCCCAGATAGATATTACATGTACCAACCCAGGGAATATCATACAGGGCCCAGATAGATAGTACAGGTACCAAACCAGGGAATACCATACAGGGCCCAGATAGATAGTACATGTACCATCCCAGGAAATATCATACAGGGCCCAGATAGATAGTACATGTGCCATCCCAGGGAATATCATACAGGGCCCAGATAGATAGTACATGTACCATCCCAGGGAATACTATACAGGGCCCAGATAGATAGTACATGTACCATCCCAGGGAATACTATACAGGGCCCAGATAGATAGTACATGTACCATCCCAGGGAACACCGTACAGGGCCCAGATAGATAGTACAGGTACCAACCCAGGGAATACCATACAGGGCCCAGATAGTACAGGTACCAACCCAGGGAATATCATACAGGGCCCAGATAGATAGTACATGTACCAACCCAGGGAATACTATACGGGGGACCGGATAGATTGTACATGTACCAACCCTGGGAATATCATACTGGGCCCAGATAGAGAGTACATGTACCATCCCAGGGAACACCATACAGGGCCCAGATAGATAGTACAGGTACCATCCCCGGGAATACTATACAGGGCCCAGATAGAGAGTACATGTACCAACCCAGGGAATATCATACAGGGCCCAGATAGATAGTACAGGTACCATCCCAGGGAATACCATACAGGGCCCAGATAGATAGTACAGGTACCATCCCAGGGAATACCATACAGGGCCCAGATAGATAGTACATGTACCAACCCAAGGAATATCATACAGGGCCCAGATAGATAGTACAGGTACCAAACCAGGGAATACCATACAGGGCCCAGATAGATAGTACATGTACCATCCCAGGAAATATCATACAGGGCCCAGATAGATAGTACATGTACCATCCCAGGGAATATCATACAGGGCCCAGATAGATAGTACATGTACCATCCCAGGGAATACTATACAGGGCCCAGATAGATAGTACATGTACCGTCCCAGGGAATATCATACAGGGCCCAGATAGATAGTACAGGTACCAACCCAGGGAATACCATACAGGGCCCAGATAGTACAGGTACCAACCCAGGGAATATCATACAGGGCCCAGATAGATAGTACATGTACCAACCCAGGGAATACTATACAGGGCCCAGATAGATTGTACATGTACCAACCCAGGGAATATCATACAGGGCCCAGATAGATAGTACATGTACCAACCCAGGGAATACTATACAGGGCCCAGATAGATTGTACATGTACCAACCCAGGGAATATCATACAGGGCCCAGATAGATAGTACATGTACCATCCCAGGGAATACCATACAGGGCCCAGATAGATTGTACATGTACCAACCCAGGGAATATCATACAGGGCCCAGATAGAGAGTACATGTACCAACCCAGGGAATACTATACAGTGCCCAGATACATAGTACATGTACCATTCCAGGGAATAGCATACAGGGCCCAGATAGATAGTACATGTACCATCCCAGGGAATACTATACAGGGCCCAGATAAATAGTACATGTACCATCCCAGGGAATACTATACAGGGCTCAGATAGATAGTACATGTACCATCCCAGGGAATATCATACATGGCCCAGATAGATAGTACATGTACCATCCCAGGGAATATCATACAGGACCCAGATAGATAGTACATGTACCATCCCAGGGAATACTATACAGGGCCCAGATAGATAGTACATGTACCATCCCAGGGAATACTATACAGGGCCCAGATAGATAGTACATGTACCATCCCAGGGAACATCATACAGGGCCCAGATAGATAGTACATGTACCATCCCAGGGAATACTGTACAGGGCCCAGATAGATAGTACATGTACCTTCCCAGGGAACAACATACACGGCCCAGATAGATAGTACATGTACCGTCCCAGGGAACATCATACAGTGCCCAGATAGTACATGTACCATCCCAGGGAATACCATACAGGGCCCAGATAGATAGTACATGTACCATCCTAGGGAATATCATACAGGGCCCAGATAGATAGTACATGTACCAACCCAGGGAATACTATACAGTGCCCAGATAGATAGTACATGTGCCATCCCAGGGAATAGCATACAGGGCCCAGATAGATAATACATGTACGAACCCAGGGAATATCATACTGGGCCCTGATAGATAGTACATGTAGAATCCCAGGGAATATCATACATTGCCCAGATAGATAGTACATGTACCAACCCAGGGAATAACATACAGGGCCCAGATAGATAGTACATGTACCAACCCAGGGAATATCATACAGGGCCCAGATAGATAGTACATGTACCAACCCAGGGAATACTATACAGGGCCCAGATAGATAGTACATGTACCATCCCAGGGAATACTGTACAGGGCCCAGATAGATAGTACATGTACCATCCCAGGGAATACTATACAGGGCCCAGATAGATAGTACATGTACCATCCCAGGGAATACTATACAGGGCCCAGATAGATAGTACATGTACCATCCCAGGGAATACTATACAGGTCCCAGATAGATAGTACATGTACCATCCCAGGGAACACCATACAGGACCCAGATAGATAGTACATGTACCAACCCAGGCAACAACATATAGTGCCCAGATAGATAGTACATGTACCATCCCAGGGAATACTATACAGGGCCCAGATAGATAGTACATGTACCAACCCAGGGAATACTATACAGGGCCCAGATAGATAGTACATGTACCATCCCAGGGAATACCATACAGGGCCCAGATAGATAGTACATGTACCATCCCAGGGAATACCATACAGGGCCCAGATAGAGAGTACATGTACCAACCCAGGGAATATCATACAGGGCCCAGATAGATAGTACATGTACCAACCCAGGGAACACCATACAGGGCCCAGATAGATAGTACATGTACCATCCCAGGGAATATTATACATGGCCCAGATAGATAGTACATGTACCATCCCAGGGAATATCATACAGGGCCCAGATAGATAGTACATGTACCATCCAAGGGAACACCATACAGGGCCCAGATAGATAGTACATGTACCATCCCAGGGAATACTATACAGGGCCCAGATAGATAGTACATGTACCATCCCATGGAATAGCATACAGGGCCCAGATAGATAGTACATGTACCATCCCAGGGAATACCATACAGGGCCCAGATAGAGAGTACATGTACCAACCCAGGGAACATCATACAGGGCCCAGATAGAGAGTACATGTACCATCCCATGGAATAGCATACAGGGCCCAGATAGATAGTACATGTACCATCCCAGGGAATACCATACAGGGCCCAGATAGAGAGTACATGTACCAACCCAGGGAACATCATACAGGGCCCAGATAGAGAGTACATGTACCATCCCAGGGAATATCATACAGGGCCCAGATAGATAGTACATGTACCAACCCAGGGAATATCATACAGGGCCCAGATAGATAGTACATGTACCATCCCAGGGAACATCATACAGGGCCCAGATAGATAGTACATGTACCATCCCAGGGAATACTATACAGGGCCCAGATAGAAGGTACATGTACCATCCCAGGGAATACTATACAGGGCCCAGATAGATAGTACATGTACCATCCCAGGGAATATCACACAGGGCCCAGATAGATAGAACATGTACCATCCCAGGGAATACTATACAGGGCCCAGATAGATAGTACATGTACCAACCCAGGGAATACCATACAGGGCCCAGATAGATAGTACATGTACCATCCCAGGGAATATCACACAGGGCCCAGATAGATAGTACATGTACCATCCCAGGGAATACTATACAGGGCCCAGATAGATAGTACATGTACCATCCCAGGGAATATCATACAGGGCCCAGATAGATAGTACAGGTACCAACCCAGGGAATATCATACAGGGCCCAGATAGATAGTACAGGTACCAACCCAGGGAACATCATACAGGGCCCAGATAGATAGTACATGTACCAACCCAGGGAATATCATACAGGGCCCAGATAGATAGTACATGTACCATCCCAGGGAATATCATACAGGGCCCAGATAGATAGTACATGTACCATCCCAGGGAATATCATACAGGGCCCAGATAGATAGTACATGTACCAACCCAGGGAATATCATACAGGGCCCAGATAGATAGTACATGTACCAACCCAGGGAATATCATACCCAGATAGATTGTACATGTACCATCCCAGGGAACATCATACAGGGCCCAGATAGATAGTACATGTACCATCCCAGGGAATACTATACAGGGCCCAGATAGATAGTACATGTACCAACCCAGGGAATACCATACAGGGCACAGATAGATAGTACATATACCATCCCAAGGAATACTATACAGGGCCCAGATAGATAGTACATGTACCATCCCAGGGAACATCATACAGGGCCCAGATAGATAGTACAGGTACCAAACCAGGGAATACCATACAGGGCCCAGATAGATAGTACATGTACCAACCCAGGGAATACTATACAGGGCCCAGATAGATAGTACATGTACCATCCCAGGGAATACTATACAGGGTCCAGATAGATTGTACATGTACCAACCCAGGGAATACTATACAGGGCCCAGATAGATAGTACATGTACCATTCCAGGGAACACCGTACAGGGCCCAGATAGATAGTACATGTACCATCCCAGGGAACATCATACAGGGCCCAGATAGATAGTACATGTACCAACCCAGGGAATACTATACAGGGCCCAGATAGATAGTACATGTACCATCCCAGGGAATACTATACAGGGCCCAGATAGATAGTACATGTACCAACCCAGGGAATACTATACAGGGCCCAGATAGATAGTACATGTACCAACCCAGGGAATATCATACCCAGATAGATAGTACATGTACCATCCCAGGGAACATCATACAGGGCCCAGATAGATAGTACATGTACCATCCCAGGGAATACTATACAGGGTCCAGATAGATAGTACATGTACCAACCCAGGGAATACTATACAGGGCCCAGATAGATAGTACATGTACCATCCCAGGGAATATCATACAGGGCCCAGATAGAGAGTACATGTACCATCCCAGGGAATACCATACAGGGCCCAGATAGATAGTACAGGTACCAACCCAGGGAATACCATACAGGGCCCAGATAGATAGTACATGTACCAACCCAGGGAATATCATACATGGCCCAGATAGATAGTACAGGTACCATCCCAGGGAATACTATACAGGGCCCCGATAGATAGTACATATACCATCCCAGGGAATACTATACAGGGCCCAGATAGATAGTACATGTACCTACCGGGCATCAGGAGGTGTAGATTTGGAGTGTATATATATGGATATGTGGAGTATATAATGAGTATATAGGTATAAGATGTCACTTTAAGCCTCTGTTGTGCTCTCTGTGCCCATATTCGGGGTGGAGATACGGGCACCGCAGTGTTTAAGCAGATGAATTAACATCCAGGTGTGAATTCGCTCCACGACAAGATGCCGTCTCTCCAAAACAATAACAGCGCAGCGGGAAGAGACTGAGCCCCCAGCGAGACGCCATCTGCCAACCATTCACCAGGCAGAGAAGATCTGATCTGTCAGGAGCGCAAACATCACCCGCAGCCTGACAACTGCCCCGAGCCGCAGCACTGACCCTGCACACCTACCTCATAATATCACCCGCAGCAGCCTGGCAACTGCCCCGAGCCGCAGCACTGACCCTGCTCACCTACCTCATAATATCACCCCACACCCCAATGTCACACACATCACCCACAGCAGCCTGGCAACTGCTCCAAGCCGCAGCACTGACCCTGCTCACCTACCTCATAATATTATCCCATACCACAATGTCACACACATCACCCCCAGCAGCCTGACAACTACCCCGAGCCGCAGCACTGACCCTGCTCACCTACCTCATAATATCACCCGGCACCCCAATGTCACACACATCACCCGCAGCAGCCTGACAACTACCCCGAGCCGCAGCACTGACCCTGCTCACCTGCCTAATATTGTCACCCTGCACCCCAATGTCACGCACATCACCAGCAGCAGCCTGACAACTGCCCCAAGCCGCAGCACTGACCCTGCTCACCTACCTCATAATATCACCCCACACCCCAATGTCACACGCATCACCCGCAGCAGCCTGACCACTACCCCGAGCCGCAGCACTGACCCTACTCACCTACCTCATAATATTATCCCACACCCCAATGTTACACACATCACCCCCAGCAGTCTGACATCCCCCCATCCTCTGACCCCTGCTCTCTCCTCGTTCTCTGACCCCCTGCTCTCACCTTATTTTCTGACCCCCTGTGCTCTCCTCATCCTCTGACCCCTGTGCTCTCCTCATCCCCTGACCCCCTGCGCTCTCCTCATCCTCTGACCCCCTGCGCTCTCCTCATCCTCTGACCCCCTGCGCTCTCCTCATCCTCTGACCCCCTGCGCTCTCCTCATCCTCTGACCCCCTGCGCTCTCCTCATCCTCTGACCCCCTGCGCTCTCCTCATCCTCTGCCCCCCTGCGCTCTCCTCATCCTCTGCCCCCTGCGCTCTCCTCATTCTCTGACCCCCTGTGCTCTCCTCATCCTCTGACCCCCTGCGCTCTCCTCATCCTCTGACGCCCTGCGCTCTCCACATCCTCTGCCCCTTGCGCTCTCCTCATTCTCTGACCTCCGGTGCTCTCGTCATCCTTTGACCCCTGTGCTCTCCTCATCCTCTGACCCCTGTGCTCTCCTCATCCTCTGACCCCCTGCGCTCTCGTCATCCTCTGACCCCCCGTGCTCTCGTCATCCTCTGACCCCTGCACTCTCGTCATCCTCTGACCCCCCGTGCTCTCGTCATCCTCTGACCCCTGTGCTCTCGTCATCCTCTGACCCCTGCGCTCTCCTCATCCTCTGACCCCCTGCGCTCTCCTCATCCTCTGACCCCTGCCCTCTTGTCATCCTCTGACCCCTGCGCTCTCCTCATTCTCTGACCCCCTGCGCTCTCCTCATCCTCTGACCCCCTGCGCTCTCCTCATCCTCTGACGCCCTGCGCTCTCCACATCCTCTGCCCCTTGCGCTCTCCTCATTCTCTGACCTCCTGTGCTCTCGTCATCCTTTGACCCCTGTGCTCTCCTCATCCTCTGACCCCCTGCACTCTCGTCATCCTCTGACCCCTGTGCTCTCCTCATCCTCTGACCCCCTGCGCTCTCCTCATCCTCTGACCCCTGCGCTCTCCTCATCCTCTGACCCCTGCGCTCTCCTCATCCTCTGACCCCTGCGCTTTCCTCATCCTCTGACCCCCTTGCGCTCTCATCATCCTCTGACCCCCTGCGCTCTCCTCATTCTCTGACCCCCCGTGCTCTCCTCATTCTCTGACCCCCCGTGCTCTCCTCATTCTCTGAACCCCCGTGCTCTCGTCATCCTCTGACCCCTGTGCTCTCGTCATCCTCTGACCCCCTGCGCTCTCCTCATCCTCTGACCCCCTGCGCTCTCCTCATCCTCTGACCCCTGCGGTCTCCTCATTCTCTGACCCCCCGTGCTCTCGTCATCTTCTGACCCCCCGTGCTCTCGTCATCCTCTGACCCCCCGTGCTCTCGTCATCCTCTGACCCCCCGTGCTCTCGTCATCCTCTGACCCCCCGCGCTCTCGTCATCCTCTGACCCCCTTCACTCTCCTCATCCTCTGACCCCCCGTGCTCTCGTCATCCTCTGACCCCCCTGCGCTCTCCTCATCCTCTGACCCCCTGCGCTCTCCTCATCCTCTGACCCCTGCGCTCTCCTCATCCTCTGACCCCCTGCACTCTCCTCATCCTCTGACCCCCTGCGCTCTCCTCATCCTCTGCCCCCTGCGCTCTCCTCATCCTCTGACCCCTGCGCTCTCCTCATCCTCTGACCCCTGCGCTCTCCTCATCCTCTGACCCCTGTGATCTCGTCATCCTCTGACCCCTGTGCTCTCCTCATCCTCTGACCCCCTGCGCTCTCGTCATCCTCTGACCCCTGCGCTCTCCTCATCCTCTGACCCCCTGCGGTTTCCTCATCCTCTGACCCCTGCGCTCTCATCATCCTCTGACCCCCCGCGCTCTCGTCATCCTCTGACCCCCCGTGCTCTCGTCATCCTCTGACCCCCCGTGCTCTCGTCATCCTCTGACCCCCCGTGCTCTCGTCATCCTCTGACCCCTGCGCTCTCCTCATCCTCTGTCCCCTGCGCTCTCGTCATCCTCTGACCCCCTGCGCTCTCATCATCCTCTGACCCCCTGCGCTCTCCTCATCCTCTGACCCCCCTGCGCTCTCCTCATCCTCTGACCCCCTTGCGCTCTCATCATCCTCTGACCCCCCGTGCTCTTGTCATTCTCTTACCCCTGCGCTCTACTCATCCTCTGACCCCCTGCTCTCTCCTCATCCTCTGACCCCTGCGCTCTCCTCATCCTCTGACCCCCTGCACTCTCCTCATCCTCTGACCCCCTGCACTGTCCTCATCCTCTGCCCCCTGCGCTCTCCTCATCCTCTGACCCCTGCGCTCTCCTCATCCTCTGACCCCTGCGCTCTCCTCATCCTCTGACCCCTGTGATCTCGTCATCCTCTGACCCCTGTGCTCTCGTCATCCTCTGACCCCCTGCGCTCTCCTCATCCTCTGACCCCTGCGCTCTCGTCATCCTCTGACCCCTGCGCTCTCCTCATCCTCTGACCCCTGTGATCTCGTCATCCTCTGACCACTGTGCTCTCCTCATCCTATGCCCCCTGCGCTCTCATCATCCTCTGACCCCTGCGCTCTCCTCATCCTCTGTCCCCTGCGCTCTCCTCATCCTCTGTCCCCTGCACTCTCCTCATCCTCTGTCCCCTGCGCTCTCCTCATCCTCTGTCCCCTGCGCTCTCGTCATCATCTGACCCCTGCGCTCTCCTCATCCTCTGACCCCTGCGCTCTCATCATCCTCTGACCCCCCTTGCTCTCGTCATCCTCTGACCCCTGCGCTCTCGTCATCCTCTGACCCCTGCGCTCTCGTCATCCTCTGACCCCTGCGCTCTCATCATCCTCTGACCCCCCCCGTGCTCTCGTCAACCTCTGACCCCTGCGCTCTCCTCATCCTCTGTCCCACGTGCTCTCGTCATCCTCTGACCCCTGTGCTCTCATCATCCTCTGACCCCCCGTGCTCTCGTCATCCTCTGACCCCTGCACTCTCGTCATCCTCTGACCCCTGCGCTCTCGTCATCCTCTGACCCCTGCACTTTCCTCATCCTCTGACCCCCCGTGCTCTCGTCATCCTCTGACCCCCTGCGCTCTCCTAATCCTCTGACCCCCCGCGCTCTCGTCATCCTCTGACCCCCCGTGCTCTCGTCATCCTCTGACCCCCTGCGCTCTCCTAATCCTCTGACCTCTGCGCTCTCCTCATCCTCTGACCCCCTGCGCTCTCATCATCCTCTGACCCCCTGCGCTCTCGTCATCCTCTGACCCCCCGTGCTCTCGTCATCCTCTGACCCCCCGTGCTCTCGTCATCCTCTGACCCCCCGTGCTCTCGTCATCCTCTGACCCCCCGTGCTCTCGTCATCCTCTGACCCCTGCGCTCTCCTCATGCTCTGTCCCCTGCGCTCTCGTCATCCTCTGACCCCCTGCGCTCTCCTCATCCTCTGACCCCCCATGCTCTCGTCATCCTCTGACCCCCGTGCTCTCGTCATCCTCTGACCCCTGCGCTCTCCTCATCCTCTGTCCCCTGCGCTCTCGTCATCCTCTGACCCCCTGCGCTCTCATCATCCTCTGACCCCCTGCGCTCTCCTCATCCTCTGACCCCCTGCGCTCTCATCATCCTCTGACCCCCTGCGCTCTCCTCATCCTCTGACCCCTGCGCTCTCGTCATCCTCTGACCCCCCGTGCTCTCGTCATCCTCTGACCCCTGCACTCTCGTCATCCTCTGACCCCTGCGCTCTCGTCATCCTCTGACCCTGTGCTCTCGTCATCCTCTGACCCCCCCGCGCTCTCGTCATCTTCTGATCCCCGCGCTCTCGTCATCCTCTGACCCCCGCGCTCTCGTCATCCTCTGACCCCCTGCGCTCTCCTAATCCTCTGTCCCCTGCGCTCTCGTCATCCTCTGACCCTGTGCTCTTGTCATCCTCTGACCCCTGCGCTCTCGTCATCCTCTGACCCCCGCGCTCTCGTCATCCTCTGACCCCCTGCGCTCTCCTAATCCTCTGTCCCCTGCGCTCTCGTCATCCTCTGACCCCCGCGCTCTCGTCATCCTCTGACCCCCGCGCTCTCGTCATCCTCTGACCCCCGCGCTCTCGTCATCCTCTGACCCCCTGCGCTCTCCTAATCCTCTGTCCCCTGCGCTCTCGTCATCCTCTGACCCTGTGCTCTTGTCATCCTCTGACCCCTGCGCTCTCGTCAGCCCCAGCCTTTGAGCTGTCCTATTTTGAAGTCTCGGCCATCTGGCAGATCTTGAGCCGTCACTATCCAGGGATTGGATGAGGAGGAGCGCAGCGTCTTGTAGAAATAACCCCGCTACATTTAATCATTCTCCTACAGTCCCACTAATGAGAACATATGGCGCCACTAGTTAACCCTCAAAATATCTCTGTCTTTTCAGCAAGCGTCTCATGGCCTGACAAGTACCAGGCCTGGCACTGAGCCCCTTCCATATAGTCTCACGTGGTGCCCGTCCCTCAAATCAGAACATCTCAGCCTTAGATTAGAAATACCAAAAGCTACAAGACGTCTGCTGCTGACTCTTCTCATGGAGAAGGAACGACTTTCATGTGTCGTTTGCTACTTCTATAGACAGCGCTGTCCCCTCCTGACTACCCTCTAGACTACTTTGTCCCCCTCAAGGTCTCAGCGAGTCCGTTCAGATTCCTGTGTACCCTGAATACCCCCTCCAGACCCCTCTATCCACCAAACCCCTCTATCCACCGGACCCCTCTGTCCTCCGCCTCCAGCCCCCTCTATCCACCAAACCCTTCTATCCACCAGACCCCTCTATCCACCAGACCCCTCTATCCACCAGACCCCTCTATCCACCGGACCTCTCTATCTCCTCCTCCAGACCTCTCTGTCCTTCAGACCCCTCTATCCACCAGACCCCTCTATCCACCAGACCCCTCTATCCACCAGACCCCTCTATCCACCAAACGCCTCTATCCACCAAACCCCTCTATCCACCGGACCTCTCTATCTCCTCCTCCAGACCCCTCTATCCACCAGACCCCTCTATCTCCTCCTTCAGACCCTTCTATCCACCAGACCCCTCTATCCACCAGACCCCTCTATCTGACCCCCTGCGCTCTCATCATCCTCTGACCCCCTGTGCTCTCCTCATCCTCTGACCCCTGCGCTCTCGTCATCCTCTGACCCCCTGTGCTCTCGTCCTCCTCTGACCCCCTGTGCTCTCCTCATCCTCTGACCCCTGTGCTCTCCTTATCCTCTGACCCCTGTGCTCTCCTTATCCTCTGACCCCCCTGCGCTCTCCTCATCCTCTGACACCCCGTGCTCTCGTCATCCTCTGACCCCCTGCGCTCTCCTCATCCTCTGACCCCTGCGCTCTCCTCATCCTCTGACCCCTGCGCTCTCCTCATCCTCTGACCCCCCGTGCTCTCGTCATCGTCTGACCCCCCCGTGCTCTCGTCATCCTCTGACCCCTGCGCTCTCGTCATCCTCTGACCCCTGCGCTCTCGTCATCCTCTGACCCCTGCGCTCTCCTAATCCTCTGACCCTTGCGCTTTCGTCATCCTCTGACCCCCTGCGCTCTCCTCATCCTCTGTCCCCTGCGCTCTCCTCATCCTCTGACCCCTGCGCTCTCCTCATCCTCTGACCCCCTGCGCTCTCATCATCCTCTGACCCCCTGTGCTCTCCTCATCCTCTGACCCCTGCGCTCTCGTCATCCTCTGACCCCCCCGCGCTCTCGTCATCCTCTGACCCCTGCGCTCTCGTCATCCTCTGACCCCCGCGCTCTCGTCATCCTCTGACCCCCTGCGCTGTCCTCATCCTCTGTCCCCTGCGCTCTCCTCATCCTCTGACCCTGTGCTCTCGTCATCCTCTGACCCCCGCGCTCTCGTCATCCTCTGACCCCCTGCGCTTTCCTCATCCTCTGTCCCCTGCGCTCTCGTCATCCTCTGACCCCGCGCTCTCCTCATCCTTTGACCCTGTGCTCTCGTCATCCTCTGACCCCCCCGCGCTGTCGTCATCCTCTGACCCCCCCGCGCTCTCCTCATCCTCTGACCCCCGCGCTCTCGTCATCCTCTGACCCCCGCGCTCTCGTCATCCTCTGACCCCCGGCGCTCTCCTCATCCTCTGACCCCCGCGCTCTCGTCATCCTCTGTCCCCTGCGCTCTCGTCATCCTCTGACCCCTGCGCTCTCCTCATCCTCTGACCCTGTGCTCTCGTCATCCTCTGACCCCCCCGCGCTGTCGTCATCCTCTGACCCCTGCGCTCTCCTCATCCTCTGACCCCCGCTCTCTCGTCATCCTCTGACCCCCGCGCTCTCGTCATCCTCTGACCCCCTGCGCTATCCTCATCCTCTGACCCCGTCACTATCCAGGGATTGGATGAGGATGAGCGCAGCGTCTTGTAGAAATAACCCCGCTACATTTAATCATTCTCCTACAGTCCCACTAATGAGAACATATGGCGCCACTAGTTAACCCTCAAAATATCTCTGTCTTTTCAGCAAGCGTCTCATGGCCTGACAAGTACCAGGCCTGGCACTGAGCCCCTTCCATATAGTCTCACGTGGTGCCCTTCCCTCAAATCAGAACATCTCAGCCTTAGATTAGAAATACCAAAAGCTACAAGACGTCTGCTGCTGACTCTTCTCATGGAGAAGGAACGACTTTCATGTGTCGTTTGCTACTTCTATAGACAGCGCTGTCCCCTCCTGACTACCCTCTAGACTACTTTGTCCTCCTCAAGGTCTCAGCGAGTCCGTTCAGATTCCTGTGTACCCTGAATACCCCCTCCAGACCCCTCTATCCACCAAACCCCTCTATCCACCGGACCCCTCTGTCCTCCGCCTCCAGCCCCCTCTATCCACCAAACCCTTCTATCCACCAGACCCCTCTATCCACCAGACCCCTCTATCCACCGGACCTCTCTATCTCCTCCTCCAGACCTCTCTGTCCTTCAGACCCCTCTATCCACCAGACCCCTCTATCCACCAGACCCCTCTATCCACCAGACCCCTCTATCCACCAAACCCCTCTGTCCTCCGCCTCCAGACCCCTCTATCCACCAGACCCCTCTATCCACCAAACGCCTCTATCCACCAAACCCCTCTATCCACCGGACCTCTCTATCTCCTCCTCCAGACCCCTCTATCCACCAGACCCCTCTATCTCCTCCTTCAGACCCCTCTATCCACCAGACCCCTCTATCTCCTCCTCCAGACCTCTCTGTCCTTCAGACCCCTCTATCCACCAGACCCCTCTATCCACCAGACCCCTCTATCCACCAGACCCCTCTATCCACCAGACCCCTCTATCCATCAGACCCCTCTATCCACCAGACCCCTCTATCCACCAGACCCCTCCATCTCCTTCTCCGGCATCTCTGTCCTCCAGGCTCCTCTATCCCCTCCAGACCCCTCTGTCCTCCTCCTCCAGACCCCTATGTCCTCCAGGCTCCTCTATTCACTAGACTCCTCTATCTCCTCCTCTAGACCTCTCTGCCCTCTAGATTCTTCCACCCCTTCCAGACCCCTCTGTCCTCCAGACTCCTCTATCCCCTCCAGACCCCTCAGAGGGGGACTCCAGATACCTCATTCTTCCTCCAGTCTTCTTTGTTCCAGCCAGGCTCACCTTTTTCCTCCATACTATTCTGTACCCCTCAACACCCCTCTCTTATCAGTAGACTCCTCTGTTCCTTCCATATTTCCCTATTTCCTATAAATCACTGTTCCCCTCAAAATCATATGTCCCTACAGACCCTTTTTCCCTGATCCAGACCCCTCTGCTTTCTCCAGACTCCTCTGTCCTTCTCCTCCAGACTTCTCTGTCCTCCTCCTCTTCCTCCAGACTCCTCTGTCCTCCTCCTCCAGACTCCTCTATCCTCCTCCTCCAGACTCCTATATCCTCCTCCTCCAGACTCCTCTATCCTCCTCCTCCAGACTCCTCTATCCTCCTCCTCCAGACTCCTCTGTCCTCTGTCCTCCTCCTCCAGACTCCTCTATCCTCCTCCTCCAGACTCCTCTGTCCTCCTCCTCCGCCCTCCTCCTCCTCCAGACTCCTCTGTCCTCCTCCTCCTCCAGACTCCTCTGTCCTCCTCCTCTGTCCTCCTCCGCCAGACCTCTCTGCTTTCTCCAGACTCCTCTGTCCTCCTCCTCCTCCAGACTCCTCTGTCCTCCTCCTCCAGACTCCTCTGTCCTCCTCCTCCTCCAGACTCCTCTGTCCTCCTCCTCCTCCAGACTCCTCTGTCCTCCTCCTCCTCCAGACTCCTCTGTCCTCTTCCTCCAGACTCCTCTGTCCTCCTCCTCCTCCAGACTCCTCTGTCCTCCTCCTCCAGACCTCTCTGCTTTCTCCAGACTCTTCTGTCCTCCTCCAGACCTCTCTTTGCTCTGTAGATTCTACGTCACCTCCAGATCTTCCCTCCAGACTCCTGTACTCCTCTCTATGGCCCTTACTTCTCTGCAGACCCCTCTCTCCTCTGTAGACTTCCGTGTTGCCTCATCCATCACTTCTCCACCATCATTAAGGCACATTATTTATTTCACCAACTCTAATTACACGGATCCATCAAATGTGAGAGTGAGCGCCTCGTCTCCCATCGCCAGGAGCTCCTCGTATGTCAGGTGCAGATAATTACTGACAACGTGCGCAATATCTCAGGATGGAGGGAGCGCTGAATGGAGCTGATATTTAAAGGGATTATCCATGTCAGATTCATCATCATTAAGGGGATTGAATCCCACCGCAATCACCCCCTGCAGCGTCTCATCAGCGAAACAGAGCAGTGCAGGACCCTCGCGGCCGCTACAACTCTATAATATTCCTGAAATGTGGTAAATACGTGGCCCAGTGTCTGAACATGAGGAGTAGCGCTGGATCTGACCCGTACATGGCTTATATTCTGCAGGCTCTATGAGCTGGAGGCTGGAGACCGGCCGCTACGATGTCTCCCATACACTGCACACAGAGAGTAGAGGAGAATCTGCTCCATAACTCAGTAGCATCAGTGGGATCACCCATTACACTATAGAGAAGTTCTGATTGGTACTGGTGGGGATAAAGCACATGGGGTGAGATAGAAACTTCCTATAATCTTCAGCAGCCTCTGCCTGTGCCTCTCCTCTATGATTCAGAAGTGTCAGCAGGATCATGTAGGACACTATAGAGAAGTTCTGATTGGTACTGGTGGTGAAAAGCACATGGGGTGAGATAGAAACTTCCTATAATCTTCAGCAGCCTCTGCCTGTGCCTCCCCTCTATCATTCAGAAGTGTAAGCAGGATCATGTAGGACACTATAGAGCAGTTCTGACCTGTACTGGTGGGGATAAAGCACATGGGGTGAGATAGAAACTTCCTATAATCTTCAGCAGCCTCTGCCCGTGCCTCCCCTCTATCATTCAGAACTGTTAGCAGGATCATGTAGGACACTATAGAGAAGTTCTGATTGGTACTGGTGGTGAAAAGCACATGGGGTGAGATAGAAACTTCCTATAATCTTCAGCAGCCTCTGCCTGTGCCTCCCCTCTATCATTCAGAAGTGTACGCAGGATCATGTAGGACACTATAGAGCAGTTCTGATTGGTACTGGTGGTGAAAAGCACATGGGGTGAGATAGAAACTTCCTATAATCTTCAGCAGCCTCTGCCCGTGCCTCCCCTCTATCATTCAGAACTGTTAGCAGGATCATGTAGGACACTATAGAGCAGTTCTGATTGATACTGGTGGGGATAAAGCACATGGGGTGAGATAGAAACTTCCTATAATCTTCAGCAGCCTCTGCCTGTGCCTCCCCTCTATCATTCAGAAGTGTACGCAGGATCATGTAGGACACTATAGAGAAGTTCTGACCTGTACTGGCGAGTGTAAAGCACATGGGGTGAGATAGAAGACTCCTTATAATCGAATACCTTTGAAAATCCAGTCTCCTCTCTCAAAAATGGGGTGAATCAATTCATCAATTTATGAAGATGGGGGAGGAGTAGGGTTATTTTAGGGATATTTTCGGTGGTGACCCCCTCCTACGATGAACTGAAAATCCTTTCATTTGAAACCTAAGGAATATTTCTCGTAGGAGAAGGTTTTTATTTATAATCGTAACAAGACTAATATCCGCTCCAGACCAATTAGTTGTTAACTTCACTGATACAATGTAGCAAACAGGACCCTCCCCTCCCCCTACCTCCCGTCCTGTGTACTTACCCTCCCCTCCCCCTACCTCCCGTCCTGTGTACTTACCCTCCCCTCCCCCTAGCTCCCGTCCTGTGTACTTACCCTCCCCTCCCCCCTAGCTCCCGTCCTGTGTACTTACCCTCCCCGCCCCCCTACCTCCCGTCCTGTGTACTTACCCTCCCCTCCCCCTACCTCCCGTCCTGTGTACTTACCCTCACCTCCCCCTAGCTCCCGTCCTGTGTACTTACCCTCCCCTCCCCCTAGCTCCCGTCCTGTGTACTTACCCTCACCTCCCCCTAGCTCCCGTCCTGTGTACTTACCCTCCCCTCCCCCTAGCTCCCGTCCTGTGTACTTACCCTCCCCTCCCCCTAGCTCTCGTCCTGTGTACTTACCCTCACCTCCCCCTACCTCCTGTCCTGTGTACTTACCCTCACCTCCCCCTACCTCCCGTCCTGTGTACTTACCCTCCCCTCCCCCTACCTCCCGTCCTGTGTACTTACCCTCCCCTCCCCCCTACCTCCCGTCCTGTGTACTTACCCTCCCCTCCCCCCTAGCTCCCGTCCTGTGTACTTACCCTCCCCGCCCCCCTACCTCCCGTCCTGTGTACTTACCCTCCCCTCCCCCCTAGCTCCCGTCCTGTGTACTTACCCTCCCCTCCCCCCTACCTCCCGTCCTGTGTACTTACCCTCCCCTCCCCATAGCTCCCGTCCTGTGTACTTACCCTCCCCTCCCCCCTACCTCCCGTCCTGTGTACTTACCCTCCCCTCCCCCTAGCTCCCGTCCTGTGTACTTACCCTCCCCTCCCCCTAGCTCCCGTCCTGTGTACTTACCCTCCCCTCCCCCTAGCTCCCGTCCTGTGTACTTTCCCTCCCCCCCTAGCTCCCGTCCTGTGTACTTACCCTCCCCTCCCCCCTACCTCCCGTCCTGTGTACTTACCCTCCCCTTAGCTCCCGTCCTGTGTACTTACCCTCACCTCCCCCTAGCTCCCGTCCTGTGTACTTACCCTCCGCCTAGCTCCCGTCCTGTGTACTTACCCTCACCTCCCCCTAGCTCCCGTCCTGTGTACTTACCCTCCCCTCCCCCTAGCTCCCGTCCTGTGTACTTACCCTCCCCTCCCCCTAGCTCTCGTCCTGTGTACTTACCCTCACCTCCCCCTACCTCCTGTCCTGTGTACTTACCCTCACCTCCCCCTACCTCCCGTCCTGTGTACTTACCCTCACCTCCCCCTAGCTCCCGTCCTGTGTACTTACCCTCCCCTCCCCTAGCTCCCGTCCTGTGTACTTACCCTCCCCTCCCCCTAGCTCCCGTCCTGTGTACTTACCCTCCCCTCCCTCTAGCTCCCGTCCTGTGTACTTACCCTCCCCTCCCCCTATCTCTCGTCCTGTGTACTTACCCTCACCTCCCCCTAGCTCCCGTCCTGTGTACTTACCCTCCCCTCCCCCTAGCTCCCATCCTGTGTACTTACCCTCCCCTCCCCCTAGCTCCCGTCCTGTGTACTTACCCTCCCCTCCCCCCTACCTCCCGTCCTGTGTACTTACCCTCCCCCTAGCTCCCGTCCTGTGTACTTACCCTCCCCTCCCCCCTACCTCCTGTCCTGTGTACTTACCCTCCCCTCCCCCTAGCTCCCGTCCTGTGTATTTACCCTCCCCTCCCCCTAGCTCCCGTCCTGTGTATTTACCCTCCCCTCCCCCTAGCTCCCGTCCTGTGTATTTACCCTCCCCCCCCCCTACCTCCCGTCCTGTGTACTTACCCTCCCCTCCCCCTAGCTCCCAGTCCTGTGTACTTACCCTCCCCTCCCCCTAGCTCCCGTCCTGTGTACTTACCCTCCCCTTCCCCTAGCTCCCGTCCTGTGTACTTACCCTCCCCTCCCCTCTACCTCCCGTCCTGTGTACTTACCCTCCCCTCCCCCATAGCTCCCGTCCTGTGTACTTACCCTCCCCTTCCCCTAGCTCCCGTCCTGTGTACTTACCCTCCCCTCCCCCCTACCTCCCGTCCTGTGTACTTACCCTCCCCTCCCCCCTACCTCCCGTCCTGTGTACTTACCCTCCCCTCCCCCTAGCTGCCGTCCTGTGTACTTACCCTCCCCCTAGCTCCCGTCCTGTGTACTTACCCTCCCCTCCCCCTAGCTCCCGTCCTGTGTACTTACCCTCCCCTCCCATTAGCTCCCGTCCTGTGTACTTACCCTCCCCTCCCCCCTAGCTCCCGTCCTGTGTACTTACCCTCCCCTCCCCCCTACCTCCCGTCCTGTGTACTTACCCTCCCCCTAGCTCCCGTCCTGTGTACTTACCCTCACCTCCCCCTAGCTCCCGTCCTGTGTACTTACCCTCCCTCTAGCTCCCGTCCTGTGTACTTACCCTCACCTCCCCCTAGCTCCCGTCCTGTGTACTTACCCTCCCCTCCCCCTAGCTCCCGTCCTGTGTACTTACCCTCCTCTCCCCCTAGCTCTCGTCCTGTGTACTTACCCTCACCTCCCCCTACCTCCTGTCCTGTGTACTTACCCTCACCTCCCCCTACCTCCCGTCCTGTGTACTTACCCTCACCTCCCCCTAGCTCCCGTCCTGTGTACTTACCCTCCCCTCCCCTGGCTCCCGTCCTGTGTACTTACCCTCCCCTCCCCCTAGCTCCCGTCCTGTGTACTTACCCTCCCCTCCCTCTAGCTCCCGTCCTGTGTACTTACCCTCCCCTCCCCCTATCTCTCGTCCTGTGTACTTACCCTCACCTCCCCCTAGCTCCCGTCCTGTGTACTTACCCTCCCCTCCCCCTAGCTCCCATCCTGTGTACTTACCCTCCCCTCCCCCTAGCTCCCGTCCTGTGTACTTACCCTCCCCTCCCCCCTACCTCCCGTCCTGTGTACTTACCCTCCCCCTAGCTCCCGTCCTGTGTACTTACCCTCCCCTCCCCCCTACCTCCTGTCCTGTGTACTTACCCTCCCCTCCCCCTAGCTCCCGTCCTGTGTATTTACCCTCCCCTCCCCCTAGCTCCCGTCCTGTGTATTTACCCTCCCCTCCCCCTAGCTCCCGTCCTGTGTATTTACCCTCCCCCCCCCTACCTCCCGTCCTGTGTACTTACCCTCCCCTTCCCCTAGCTCCCGTCCTGTGTACTTACCCTCCCCTCCCCTCTACCTCCCGTCCTGTGTACTTACCCTCCCCTCCCCCATAGCTCCCGTCCTGTGTACTTACCCTCCCCTTCCCCTAGCTCCCGTCCTGTGTACTTACCCTCCCCTCCCCCCTACCTCCCGTCCTGTGTACTTACCCTCCCCTCCCCCCTACCTCCCGTCCTGTGTACTTACCCTCCCCTCCCCCTAGCTGCCGTCCTGTGTACTTACCCTCCCCCTAGCTCCCGTCCTGTGTACTTACCCTCCCCTCCCCCTAGCTCCCGTCCTGTGTACTTACCCTCCCCTCCCATTAGCTCCCGTCCTGTGTACTTACCCTCCCCTCCCCTCTACCTCCCGTCCTGTGTACTTACCCTCCCTCTAGCTCCCGTCCTGTGTACTTACCCTCCCCTCCCCCCTACCTCCTGTCCTGTGTACTTACCCTCGCCTTAGGTTGGTTCCTCCAGATTTTCTCCTCTGCAGTCTGTTCTGTGTGATTACATTGCGGGCTGAAGGGGTTGGAGACTCTGACATGCAGCGCGCGGCCCCAGGATTACATTTAATTACCCTCTGACCCCGGCATATTGTACAATCATATTATAAAATGTTAACCAGCGAGCGGCCGCAGCCTAATTACTGCCACTTCCCTGCTGCAAGAAGAGGAGAACACTGCAGATTAGATAAGGGGAGCAGGAATAGAGTCTCACCAGGGGTAGTACTGGGGTACAAGAAGCCCCCAGGGTAACTGCCCCCCCCCTCCCGACCACAAACAGCAGGTAGGGAGGAGCAGCCTCTACCAGCATGAGGGCGACCACAATTACTGCCTGTACCCCCACTAATCTCACTATTCCCTCCATCACCATTACTACTACTCTCATCACCTCCTCGAATACCACCACTGCCATCAACACCACCACCACTCTCATCATCTCCTCCATCACCTCCTCTATTACCACCACTACCACTCTCATCATCTCCTCTGTCACCCCCTCTATTACCACCACTACACCACAGCTAACACCCTCACCAGCTCCTCCATCATTCCCTCTATTACCACCCCCGCTCTCACCAGCTCATCCATCGCCCCCCCTATTACCACCCCCGCTCTCACCAGCATCTCCATCGCCCCCTCTATTACCACCCCCGCTCTCACCAGCATCTCCATCGCCCCCTCTATTACCACCCCCGCTCTCACCAGCTCCTCCATCATTCCCTCTATTACCACCCCCGCTCTCACCAGCTCATCCATCGCCCCCTCTATTACCACCCCCGCTCTCACCAGCATCTCCATCGCCCCCTCTATTACCACCCCCGCTCTCACCAGCTCCTCCATTGCCCCCTCTATTACCACCCCCTCTCTCACTCTCTCACCAGCATCTCCATCACCCCCTCTATTACCACCCCCGCTCTCACCAGCATCTCCATCGCCCCCTCTATTACCACCCCCGCTCTCACCAGCTCATCCATCGCCCCCTCTATTACCACCCCCGCTCTCACCAGCATCTCCATCACCCCCTCTATTACCACCCCCGCTCTCACCAGCTCATCCATCGCCCCCTCTATTACCACCCCCGCTCTCACCAGCATCTCCATCGCCCCCTCTATTACCACCCCCGCTCTCACCAGCTCCTCCATTGCCCCCTCTATTACCACCCCCTCTCTCACCAGCATCTCCATCACCCCCTCTATTACCACCCCCGCTCTCACCAGCTCATCCATCGCCCCCTCTATTACCACCCCCGCTCTCACCAGCTCCTCCATCATTCCCTCTATTACCACCCCCGCTCTCACCAGCTCCTCCATTGCCCCCTCTATTACCACCCCCTCTCTCACTCTCTCACCAGCATCTCCATCGCCCCCTCTATTACCACCCCCGCTCTCACCAGCATCTCCATCGCCCCCTCTATTACCGCCCCCGCTCTCACCAGCTCCTCCATCATTCCCTCTATTACCACCCCCGCTCTCACCAGCTCCTCCATCATTCCCTCTAACCACCCCCGCTCTCACCAGCTCCTCCATCGCCCCCTCTATTACCACCCCCGCTCTCACCAGCTCCTCCATCAGCTCCTCTATTACCACCCCCGCTCTCACCAGCATTTCCATCGCCCCCTCTATTACCACCCCCGCTCTCACCAGCTCCTCCATCAGCTCCTCTATTACCACTCCCGCTCTCACCAGCTCCTCCATCAGCTCCTCTATTACCACCCCCGCTCTCACCAGCATCTCCATTGCCCCCTCTATTACCACCCCCGCTCTCACCAGCATCTCCATCGCCCCCTCTATTACCACCCCCGCTCTCACCAGCATCTCCATCGCCCCCTCTATTACCACCCCCACTCTCACCAGCATCTCCATCGCCCCCTCTATTACCACCCCCGCTCTCACCAGCATCTCCATCGCCCCCTCTATTACCACCCCCGCTCTCACCAGCATCTCCATCGCCCCCTCTATTACCACCCCCGCTCTCACCAGCATCTCCATCGCCCCCTCTATTACCACCCCCGCTCTCACCAGCATCTCCATCGCCCCCTCTATTACCACCCCCGCTCTCACCAGCATCTCCATCGCCCCCTCTATTACCACCCCCACTCTCACCAGCATCTCCATCGCCCCCTCTATTATCACCCCCGCTCTCACCAGCATCTCCATCGCCCCCTCTATTACCACCCCCGCTCTCACCAGCTCCTCCATCGCCCCCTCTATTACCACCCCCACTCTCACCAGCATCTCCATCGCCCCCTCTATTATCACCCCCGCTCTCACCAGCTCCTCCATCGCCCCCTCTACTACCACCACTACACCACAGCTAACACCCTCACCAGCTCCTCCATCATTCCCTCTATTACTACCTCTTCCATCTCCACCACTTCCATTCTCACCAGTTCCTCCATCACCCTAACTATTACCACCACCACCACAATTACCATCTCTACCATCGCCTGTAGTTCTGTGCTGGCGGCTTTCATGCGGCGCAGTCCTTATTAAGATTCCCCCCTTGTACAGCAGCGGGAGCAGCTTATTGTAGATGTTAGACAAATGGTCCTGGGTTCCAGCTCTGCTTCCTTGGATCTACAGATTTGTAATTGGAAGGGCAGCCATTTGACAGCTGTCATTGTCTCTCCACTCGAGCCCTGATTGTGAATCCTCTCATCTCCAGCTAATCAATGCATATCAGCGGCGGCCGTGGTCAGGTAGCACCTGGATCAGACAATATTTTCCCCATAACGAGGCGTCTCCGCAGGAGGTTCAACACATTCCTCATTTCTACGAATAAACACACCGTCATTTTGTGCCAAGGATATGGAGAAGATTACATTTGTTTTTTGGGCTGCCGAATTGAGGGCAGCCATGAATAATAACAATATGGATCTATTTCTAAATCAAAAGCAAAAAGAATCCAATTTTGTTATTTGCGTAATTTCGTCTCCATTCGGTTTTTATAGAAGATGAATGAACGCTCATTTGCCGGCAGAAAGGTTTATTGAAATTCGGTTGACATGAATAAATCTTCCATTATCTTCCACCTTCTCCGCTCACCACCCCTTTAACTCTTGGAGGTGGAATTATTTGGAAACAAAGAAGTAATAGGGAAAAAGTTACCGACCCGTCGGGAGAAACGTTCCTCATGGACAATGGTAATGGTTCTCTTTAACTCAATTGTTTCAGTTTTTACAGGAACTAAGATGGGATTGGGATAGTATCGACCCTTACGGGATAAGACTCCCTTTAGTGACCCTTCCAGTTATCTACATTCCCGACCCTAAAGTGTGCTCCATTGTTGTCCAAAAACCTCTGCACTCCTCGAGATGCATCCGGAGTAGAGTAGAAACATTCAATGAACTGACACAGAATTGACCTATGTGACCAATAATGAAGGTCCGGGCATGTGCTCTCTCTATCTAGTAGGGTTAAAACTAGCTTACCAAAAAGATTTTTGACAAAATTAAAAATGTCTGCACTCCCGTCCAGCGCTCCGGATCTTCTGATGTTTCGACATGACTCAGAGTTGATCTGAATCTTTTCTGCCCACCCTGATCTTTAACTTGTTCCTGGGCTTCGATTGACCTGACCTTGGCCTTTCTGTGACTATCATTAGCTAGGTCCCCTTTCAGCTTTGGACCACTGTCTTCTGTCACTCTTAGACAGCTACTTACAGAACTAGTAGCCTTGTGATCTTGTTGACCGCGCTACGGATCTGCTGACTTTTGGAGTTGCCCTAACTCTGAATCCTTTCCGCCTTTGCTAACCTTGTTCCTTAGTTCTACATGATCTCTACTTGCCCTGACCTTGGCCTGTCTGTGACTGTCCTTAGCCAGTTCCCCCGCTGCTTTGTGTCAACGTTCCAGGTCAGTGAACCCCCTGGACCACCATGGGAGGTGGTACTAGCCGACACCTGGGCCCGAAATCTAAGTGGCACCCGGTCTTCACCAGAGCCTGCCGCAAAGTGGAATGGTCTCGCTGCGGCTTGGTTGTTCCACAGGTGCAACCAGCCCGCGGTGGTAGCCAAGGTCGACATACAGATTCGGTATGCAGGTTTGGAGTCAGGAACAGGCAGATAGTCAGGGCTGGTGGCAATGAAGCGAAGTCAGAGGTCAGGTCCGAGGTCACAGCTGGATATCAAAGCAGAACAGGAACAAGAACAACCGTAAGGGAAGCTTTCTCTAAGGCTGTGAGCTCAAAGATCCGGCAGGGAATGTTGGGATAAGCCGGCATAAATAGGAAACCCGTAATGCCAGCGCCAATGAAAGGTGCACTGGCCCTTTAAATCATCGAGAGCCGGTGCCCACAACGACCATCCAGCCCGGAAGCAGGAGGGCAGAGAGGTAAGTGAGGGACGGGGCTCCGCGGAGAGGAATCGCAGGTATCCGAGACATGGATCGCAGGGACACCCGTGACACTTTGGACCACTGTCTCCTGTCCCACACAGCTATGTACAGAAATAGGTGCCTTGTGACCCTCTTGTGTTAGCCTCCAGATTGCTGTATGATGGTTAATGTTTTGTCAGGGTCACCTGGATAATTACGATTATGGGAACCACTCCCACTGCTCTTAATCTGGATTTACATAAGTTGGTGCCATTAAGGTTGACATGGATATAAGAACGATTGCTTTATAGCCTAAAATGTGACTTATCTTACAAAATATTTTAGCTGTTCTGTTCTCCACCTGTGCCCCATGTTTCAGTACCTTCACGAGAATGGATTCCTTCGATCTGACCAAGGCTCTGCTGATGGTAACAAGTTACTATTGACCCCAGCTCAGTAATCCATCCAAAAAAATCAGTATATAGTGACAAGCGCAGGATGCAAGCCTTCCCTATAGTGCTGTATGTGGGAAAAACCTGCCGTCCTATCCACGACCTTCCTCTGCCCCTTCTTATACACATCAATTGTTTCCTGGATGGAAGCACGTAGGTTCATAACTTGAAACTGACCCAATCAAGATCACCTTGTACAGACTTAAAGGGAAGCTGTAAGAAGATTTGGGGTCCCTAAACCCCCATAAGCTAAAGTTCGGTGTCCCACATCTGTTTACCCCTCTGCTGCTCGATGTTCAGGGCCTGTGGTACTGACTTCAGCTGCTCTATGTGCCGTGCGCATGTGCCAGGGGTCCTGGAATAAGAACCCTGGACAGGGCCAGCCCCATCACTGGGCATACCTGGGAAACTGCCAGGGCCCAGAGCTGCTGGGGGACCCACATAAGGCTGTTCATAAGGAATTTATGGGGGTGAAGGTGGCTCTGGCTAATGAATCTAAGGGGTGAGGGGGGCTTTATATAAAATAACCATGAGGGACTTTTTGGGATGATAAACTAGGGAACATTTTAGGGAACAGGAGACTGTTTGTTTAAGTTTCAGAATTTCTAATGCCGCCACGTGAGTTTACCGCAAAGGTGCCCCCTGAGGTGCTGTCGCCCAGTGGCCTTCTGAAACCAGGAGCCGACCCTGACTCTGGACCTCCAGTGATATTCCCCTTAGAAAACCCTGGAGACCGTTGGTGGTAACATAATAGTAGGTAAACCTACTGAGAGATTCGTTTTAACTAGTATTAGGGCATATACACCTTATTCTTGAGCGATGATACATCAAAGATATACCAAGCTAAAGTACATAGGACACCAATAAAGAAGTATCCAAAAATGTCTTGGGATTTATTCATCATAACTGCTATTTTTGTATTTTCCCTAATGTGGGCGGAGCATAGTTGTCACATGACTCCGATGTAGGAAAACTAAGTCTAATATACTTTTACAACATCATGTGAACATAATAGTATCTTATAGTATCTCCCAGAAACGGCCACGAGTTACAGGCCAAGTTTTCCTTCATTAGTGAAGTTTTCCTTTAATATAGAATATTTTAGAAGTCTACGGCAACAAACTGGGACTAAAATCCTTGATTATTGAATCCTGACTAAGAGAATCCATTTGAGCTGTCATCCCAATCTCTTACAGAGAAAACACAGCGGTCTGTTTATTGACCGTCCTCCACGATAAGACGGTGAATTCTCAAAACTTGTTCTGCAGAGAAATAGAGTCTGAACGAATGAGAGGTGTTACGCGGGATTTAACGCGCGTCCCTCAGCCTCCACATCTCCTGATAATGTTAAAATGAGCCCTAAATGGCTCAAAAATTACTTTTTATCATCTCCTTACAAGAGTCTGAGGACTTGTTTTTTGTGGGCTTAAAAATTCTAAGGTCCATAACATTTTTAGATTTCTGTCGATATAAGTATATGAGGGCTTGTTTTTTGTGGGAGTGGACTTAGTTAATTTATCCCTTAGGTCAGACATTGGGCCTTCAACCTCTTCCATCCTGAAGCATTGAGACCTGTTTATGTGTTTGAAGGTATGACAGTCGGTCACATTGGAAGCCACCAAACCCCTTAGGTGCTGTGGTCACTATCAATTAAAGGCAAAATGTCAGAACCCTCTGACTGGATTCTGGCTGCAGTGTTCTGAGCTTATTAAGCACACCCAGAGCTTCTCTGCCGGAGCTTTCATTGATAGCTGCCATGCAGACTTCTCTTGAACCGGGTGTGTGTTTTGTGGAAAGTTGGGTGGTTCTAGCTTTGTTTTGAGCTGGGTTTTTTTTTAAGTGTGTGTTGGTTGATTGATGGATGACTGAGCCAGTCAGCTGTGAGGGCAACCTCCAGGAATGCCTTAAATATCCCATTCTCAGTTCACTCAGAGCTGGTTATACTTTCTCATGTGATTTGTCGTACTGCTGTATCTTTGTGTTTTGATAGACCTGTTCCCTGAAACCCGTTCCTGAGCCTGTAACTCCAGCCTCATCTGGAACCCAGACTTTGTATGTGAGCCTGAATTCTGCCTGAACCAGAACCCAAAATTTGTATCTGAGCCTGTATCCTTCCTGATCTGAAATACTGATATCAGATCCTTCCTGATCTGATATCTGATCCCCAATCTGATCCATAACACCAAACCTGTACCGTTACCAAAGTCTTGCTTGATCTGAAACCCTGAACCCCAGACTGATCCTGGAGCCCTCACCTTTATCTGATCCGTAACACCAAACCTGTACCTTTGGCAGAATCCTGTCTAATCTGAGATGCTGAACTCCATCCTGATCCACAACCCTAAACCTTTGCCTGAGCCTGGATGATGCCTGATCTGAAATGCTGATTCCCAGCCTGATATAACACCAAACCTGCACCTGTGGCTGAATCCTGCCTGATCCAAAACCCTGAACCCCAGACTTATCCTGAGCCCCGAACCTTTATCTGACCCTGAATCATGCCTGATCTGAAATGCTAAGCACTAGCCTGATCCGGAACTCTGAACCTTCATTTAGTCTGGACCCTGATCCTTGTTCCTGATCCTGTTCCCAGATTCTCTTGTCTCTCTGTTTACTTTTCTTTTGTTCTGCGCATGAATTTAGAGTAGGGATTGTCGACCAGTAGTCTCTTACCACGAGGGTTTGCAAGGCCATTAGGTACAGAATTGGATTTGTGTGAGAGTTCACGGCCTGCGCCCCTTTTCTCTTTCCTGAACATGTTATTTTATCTATCCTAGGCTGTAAAGCAGGATTCCTATATCCCACAGTCAAGCACAGGGGTTTACCCAGCATTGGATACCCATAAAACGTGTATGAGCAGTTATAAAGCCCTGTAGGCTCTGCCGTAACAAGGCGTATCGACAGTCACTAACAGGTTAACATCTGGAGTTAATTCACCTGAAGACTGTTAACAAAATGTTCCAAGTGTTTGTTTATCTCCATGTGTTTTTCTTTTGTTGATAAGTTACTTTTTTCTCTATTGTCTTTATTTTTAAAATTTTTGGCAACTTTGATGTAAAAGTAAAAAAAAAAAAATCCACCCACTCCTTCATCCGTGCACTAAGACAATTGTTTGTATCGTTCTCCGTCAGCCACAAAACCCAAAAAAACACAACACCGTGTCTAATTAATGCACAAAGAGGCAACAAAGCCAACATAATTACTTTAAGTGTATCCAGATTAGGCAACCAATTAGCGAGACCTTCCTGCGAAAAAACAAGGATTTATTTTTCTCCAAATCAGCTCAAGCCTCAAAGACCCCACACGACTCTGGACCAACCCTCAGGCAGAGGTCTCGCTCGGCCAAGAACCTCTACAAATAGCCTTTGTGTAGGCGCGGCGGCCCGGCGAGGTGCGGATTGGAGATCAAGCGGCTCGTTTGTTGGGATTTGTTACATCTTAGTTTTTGTCAAAGCCAAATTGTTTTGGAAATTAGAAACACTGGAAGAAAGTCCTGTCACCCGTCGGATAATGAATCGCCACATGCTGCTTATTTCTCTCCCGCAGCAGAAGGAGACAATTACTTTCCTTTATCAGGAGATGAGTATTTGGCTGTTTTTGTAATTTTTGAATAGTTTTTCCTGCACTTTGTTTTATCCTGAAGTTTTACAGAACTTTCTGTAACTCCACCGGGTACATTGACCACGTGTCTCCAGATCCAGAAAAAATGGAGACAATGGGGCACATTTACTTACCCGGGTCCTGTTGCGTTCCCAGATATCTGGACGGTCCAACAAAGATGAAGTCCGGCGCAATTCACCAAGATCGTGCGCCTGAGATCCTGCATGTGTCGCTTCCCCACTCAGGTCCGCCGGAGTTCACCTTCTTCTTCCCGGTGTATGTGAGTGCATGTCTTGCAACACAATTTGAGATGTTAAATCCGGCACGTTGTCCGAATCTGTCGGATCGTCAACCCGCCCACCGATTTGTGTCGCGTGAAAGCCGGCGCCAATGCGCCAAAATCCGATTGTGTGCTCCAAAAATCCCAGTTAAATGTGCCGCAAAACGGAAAAATTTGAGAAACCCGACGGAAATGCGTTCCGCAGACCCTTAGTAAATGTGCCCCAATGTGGTAAATCGCTTGTAACAGATGGACTTGAGATTGGATTTGGAGATTTGGTGACTTCTTCCATCTTAATGTTGGTGATGGTGTTGAACATTGGCCAAAAAATCAAAAATTTGTTAGGATTTAATATTTTTTACAAGGTTCTATGTTCACACAATCTGGTAGACTAATGTTTAGAGAGACCTTGTTGGTTATACCACCCGAATCCAACCGAGAAAGATAGATGAGACGTAATCCAAACATTTCTTGGAGAATCAAGTTGACTAGTTATTCCGATGACCTAAAGCTTCGATGACTTCTTCAGTCTTGATTTGGAACGTTGTACGTTGACCAACATAAAGTTTTGGGTCAATGTTCAACACTCAACGTAAAGGCTGAAAAAGTCCTCAAAGCTTATTGGTCGGCTAAGCCAACAGAAGCCAATTTGGAGATGTGACGTGATATGAGACGGCTTGCTGTGATGACTTGTCATGACTTCAGTCTTGAAGGTTGGGGAAGGTGTTGAACATTAAAAAAATTCAGGATAGTATTTCGTATTTTTACAGAGCTTTATGTTGATGAAACGTGGGATAAATGCCCCATGTTTTGAGAGACCTTGTTGGTTTTACCACCCAAATTCTTTGGCACGGATAAGACCAAATCCAATTGTATTGTAAAATCAAGTTGACTTGTGATTTCGATGACCTAGAGCTTCGATTACTTCTTCAGTCGTGACATTGAGTATTGAATGTTGGCCATAACACCCTAACCCGGTGCGCTGGTTATCTGATATTCTGATAGACCCTGGTAGCCGAACCAACAGAAGCTAAACTGGAGAAGTGACCTGATATGAGATGAATTAGAGATTTGATAGATTTTTCAGTCTTCATGTTAACCAAACATTAGAAAATTCAGGATGGTGTATAAATATTTAATTAAAATTTAAAGCAACAGAACCTGGTATTTATATAGAACACAGTGATTTGCATGGAGTAACACACACAGTGATGTCACAGTACAGAAAAATACACAGTGGTGATATCACAGTACAGAGATAATACACATATTACTCCATCAGACTCCACCAGAGACCGGACCTCATTGAGACCACCTATGTCTTTGTGTATAATGCCCCCCACTTCCAGCCTCTTCCATCCGCCTTCCCCCCCTTCTTATCTGCCCACAGCTCTCAGTTAGAGGCTGATTTCTCAGCAGGCGTTGGAGGGGTAGGATGTCCTGGGTGAAGAAGTTCAATGATGACGCTATAGAGCGTTGAGATCTCGGTTAATAGCTTTCTTTTATAAACAGCCTGGTATGAAATTGCTATTGGTGATGCTCCGTGTAACCTTTGTGCTGCAGACACGACGCTCTCTGCACTCACTGATCATCCAGACACCGGCGCAGCAGAGGAGACCGGATACTGGGGTCAAGGAGGGCTTAAAGGGACCACCTAAGGGTCTCCTGGTACAGAGAAGCGGATGACACCTGCTACATCCTCTAATATTCATCAGCACACAAGATATTCAGGAGACATCAGGACATCCTACGGAATACACAGCCATTGTTACATTGTAACTAAACCACACCCACACAGTCACATGACATAACATGGCAGGTGCCTCCCCTGCATGACTCCCCTCCCCCTTCCAGTCTCTCTCCATTGGCTGAGGACATATTTAAGGAAGCGCCCGGGGGGGGGCGGGGTTCAGGGACCTACAACTTCTCTCCATAAGTCAGTGGAAACTTTAGGAAGAAGCCAAAGCCAAATAAAAGTAGTGGCAGGAACAAAGACCAGGCCCTTTACATGCCTTATGTATATATTCATTTGGTTTTCTGGGCGGGGAGTCACTTTATGTTCACAGGTTTTGCTTAATCAGGACTTTTAGGACAACCTACCCTAATAACAGGCTCCATACATAACACATTGAACAGTATATAAATGGGGGACCATATACACCATAAAATAGCTACCAATTTCCCCTTTTTCAGTCGGTTAACACCTCCCCTTCTAAGCCTAACCCCACCGGCGCCTACCCTAACCCCACCCCTGCCTACACTCACCCCAGTCTTGCCTACTCTAACTCCACCCCTGCTGAGTAAGCAGATAATTGCTTCCAATTGAATAAAGTTCAGCGTTGAGCCCGTCCTCAGCTCCTCGGTGACAGGCCGGGTGTACAAAGCCGCTCGCCTCATCCTCGCCTCCCGCCATAAATTATTCGGCACTGTGGGTTTAAACATTCCCGTGTCTGGGATTTACACAGGAGGCTCCTCGGGGAATAGTCACAGCTCTGCGTCTGAACTCATATTCAACCCTTCTCCTCTTTTATCCTCTGTCCTTGTAGAATTACAGGTAAATCTTCCTTGATGATATTTTCAGATAATCTTATAAACCAGCGAGGAAATGAGGCTACAGATTCCCCATCGGCCGAAATATCTACCTGTCCATGAAAAGGAAAAGAAGAAAAATAATAAGAAAGAAAGATACAAACGTAATAGATAGATGATAGATGATTGATCGATGAGAGATTTGAGATACACATGTAGCTAGATAAAGAGATGATAGATAGATAGTGATAGGAGATAGATAGATAAATAGATAGATAGATAGATAGATAGATAGGAAATAGATAGATAGGAGATAGATAGATAGGTGATAGACTATGTAGATGTCATCTCCATACTGACCCTTCTTCAGACATTGTGGGTGGATATATCTACAGGCCAAGTCCATTGATCCCCACAGCTTCCTGTAGGAGACTGTTCAGACTGCGATTACCTCTCTCACGTGAGGATGCCCGGGGTCTAATGTATTCCTTCTGAATGAGAAGCGTCTTGATTAGATCTCCCCCGGTCCTCCGCTCTTCACGCATTTGTATTGTTTCTGAGAGAAATGTCTATGATGAATATTAATTGTTCTCTGACACTTTCCATTGTCACAGTCTTGAGAGCTGAAGGAAGGGGCTGCATATATGGGCCCAGCGTAGTTGAGATGTTGGCAAACATTGGCCAATTTGTTATTCCCGGCAGTAACAATGTTTGGGAGTAGGAATGTAAATCGGTTATCTCCTCTTAAAGGGACTGACTTTAGATGTAGGAAAGTGACTGCTACTCAGTGGCAGAGGCTTGGCGGCCTTGAGAGGTCCTAAAGCCATCTCTGTTGAGTATCTACCCAGAAGACAAAGTCAACATACCTGGTGGCCTCCATTCCTCCGCCCCAGTCAGATTTCTCCTAATATTGCCACTTTTTCACGGGAGTTGTCTGTAGGTCATAGACACCACCACCCCTCCTCCTCCATTGTCCTAGTTTAAGGCCTAGTTGGCCTTCAAAATTAGACAGCCATTTTTATGGTGACCCAACAGAACCGAGGGCATGTTGACTATTCAGGTTTCTGAATACATTTTGGTGGTGTGTTGCTTTAATGTCAACGGAGCTTGAAATAATTAACTACGTGATGATGTGTGTAATGATCTCTTAGTTCCTCCTTCTTGAGATCCTTCAAACTCTCCACTGACCAATGAAATCAAACTTTACTATTAGGATTGCACAGGACCATCAAAGAACCATTAGATCCTCTGTAAGAGTCCAGCAAAAGAAACCCCAATTTGAAGGCCTCTAGTTCTACTATCTTGGGCAGAGGGAGATATAGCCACCGGATGCTCCAGAGTAGAATGGAATGGTGAATCACTTGGCTCCTGCTCCACGGTTAGGCCTCAGTTGCCACCGTGTGAAGCCCCTTCTGTCAGAAAGCTGGGAAGTATGCTAGTCAGGGTTGCAGTGTTCCTCCAGAGTTTGGAGGATCCTATGTTGAGCCAAAGCTGTCAATCAATAATAGACTTCAGGGGTCCAGCAGAAGGCAACCACTGTAGAAGGCTACAAGAAGTTCACGGAGGGTTGGCCCCCAAAACACCATTCTGTCACGGTAACAATAAGAAGCCTTCTGAAGGGGACATGACTTTCAGAGACCCTCAACTCAATACCGAGGTTCTCCTCGTAGAATGAAGACAACCACCATTCCAATTTTTCCTTCAATGTACAGGTGGGAGTGGCACAGTGAGCAGTGTCACCCACTAATGGTGGCTGTTGCTAGGCAACTACACAATTTCCATAAATATTATCTGAGTTTATTCCACTAATGTAAAATGACAATAGATCATCTCTGGAGGTTCCCTTCCGTTGTCTTTCCCATTTGGAGGTGGGGGTGGGGGGGGGGGTTGTCTTTTATAAATTCAGCTGCGGAAATTACCAAGAATTACCAAGTTATCTTTTACTTCAATAGACAGAGAGACTAGAGAGTCAGCTGTATCCAACCTCCGTGAAGCCTACGCTATTGTTATTGAAAGTTGCCATGGCGACCGTGATACATTTTTAGATTGTGATGAATAAAGACAATGTAGTCGAATGGCGCGTTCATCCAATCACAGCCGGTTGCTAACAGCATTTTTGTAGAATTGAGTCAATATCTGGTCACTTTGAGCTTTTGGAGGGTCCTCGTTCTGTTGACTATTTGCCGGTGATAAGAGGTTTATCTAACCTCGGCCCCTGAGGCAACACGTAGGATATAAAAGCACTCCGATATTCTGCTTCAAAGCAAATTGCAGAGAAATCTTAGGATGTGTCATGTCAAAAATACTCATAATAACAAAAACTGGCAGGTGATATTTACGTATAATCTATGGTTTCCATCTATGACACGTAACCAAGCCGAGAAGAAGAGCCATGAGTCATTTTGAGCAGTTGCCACCTTTTATGTATAACAGAGACGGCATGAGTAGAAATCAAGTTGTCCTTCAACTCAGGGTTCCTTAGAACAAGCCATGAAGAATACCATGACGAAGTTCGACTTACACCAATAAAATGTGCTTCAAAAAGTTCAGAAAATTCAAAAACAACATTAGTAAGTAACGACATTAGTAAGGAGATTCTTAGACCTCACCATGATCTTCTTTACCCATTGGTTCTTCTTAGTTGTCTGTAATTTACAAGAGCAGAGAATGGTATTAAAAACAACCCGGTGGAAGGAGGGGGACTATCTGAAATGAAAGCAATGCTGCACTGTGGTATCCTTGGTTTTAGTGACATGACCCAATTTTTGTAGGAAGCATTGTCTGAAAATGTGTCTCCAGAAACCTTCTCGGTCTCTTCACTGAGAACCATTCATTATTTTTGGAGACATGTATAAAATATAGCATTGATGAGTTATTGATTTTTTTTTGGCTTTGGCTTCTGTGATCTACCATTCTTAAGGGACCCCCTAATGAGGCTGGGAGAGATGTGTGATCAACGGGTTCTTCAACGTTCATCAACACCTAGATAGTTTGGCTTCTGTGACTGGCCATTCTTAGGAGACTCCTAATAGGTCTGGGAGGGATGTGTGACCAACAGGTTCTTCAAGCTCTTCAACACCCAGATAGTTTGGCTTCTGCTACCGGCCATTCCTAGGAGACCCCTAATAGGTCTGGGAGGAATGTGTGACCAACAGGTTCTTCAACACTCTTCAACACCTAGATAGTTTGGCTTCTGTGACTGGCCATTCTTAGGAGACCCCTAATAGGTCTGGGAGGGATGTGTGACCAACAGGTTCTTCAACGCTCTTCAACACCTAAATAGTTTGGCTTCTATGACTGGCCATTCCTAGGAGACTCCTAATAGGTCTGGGAGGGATGTGTGACCAATGGGTTCTTCAACGCTCTTCAACACCTAAATAGTTTGGCTTCTGTGACTGGCCATTCTTAGGAGACTCCTAATAGGTCTGGGAGGGATGTGTGACCAACAGGTTCTTCAATGCTCTTCAACACCTAAATAGTTTGGCTTCTATGACTGACCATTCTTAGGAGACCCCTAATAGGTCTTAAAGGGATGTGTGGCCAACAGGTTCCTCAATGCCCTACAACCTCTCGATAGTTCATCGGTCCACTCTCATGCCGATGCTTTGGTGGAGGATTGGATTTTTCTAAGATTTTCCCAAGCTTTGGAAAGGGGAGACCATCTATCAGTGTCCCGGAGGATCCTTTTGTCCCAGGGGATGAGGGAAGTTCTTAGAGTGGCCCTTCTACACTTTGGCACACAACACATTTAATGAACGACATGGGATTGCAATTTGGGTTTCAAATGGAAAATTTGTGGCAGAATATTCCTCATTTCTTCACTGTTTCTTATTTGCAATGTTGTCTTGTGGCTTTAAGCACATGGTAGAGAAATGATGAAGAGAAATTCTAGGACATTCTAGGACATGATTCTACAAATTCCCTTACACCTCCTACCAAACATCCAGCGCCCCTTTAAGAAACCTTCCCCAGGTCAAAGACTTTTCTATGTATGAAATCCTGGGTGGTTCCCCCCACCTCAAGATTTTCCTTTCGCCTACGCAAATAGTCCTTTTGCTATGAATTTTGTACAGATAGCAAGCGTATGATTACAGGAAGCCATCCAGACATGCCGCTGACATTTCAAAGCAGCGTGTGTCACAAGGTTGGATGACAATAATTACAAGTCTTTCAGGCAAATCCTGCACGCTGTGCTGCCACAGAAGACCAGCACGAATGCTGAGCAGGACCCTTCAGTCTCGAGAGGATATCATCATTGTCATAACCTCTTGAAGATCGGAAACGTAACCAATTTACTTTTGATATTGTCAATATTGAAGATGAAACAAATTGGGAACGTTCCCAGTAGTATCAATTTTAATGGGGCCTTTCAACATAAAACCAAAAATATAGGTCAACCAAATGGCACATTGACCTCTCTAAAGAGGAGATCCATGAGGCCTGTCAAGTTGAATATGTTTTTTATGGTATAGATCCTCTGCCACTCTACAAACAGTTGTCATAAAATGTTTAAAACCGGTGGTGGCCTTGGTGTTACATGATCAGGAGGTCACTTCCGACTGGATTTTCCCCTTAGACAATTGATAAACCTGTGAAAAAGGCAAGATAATATTATAGAACCAAGTCGCAATCTACCTAAATGTCTTTAGGGCTGGTCAGAGACTTCCGTGCTTTTGATTCTCCTCGAAAGAGAATTTATAGGACAAGCTTTGTTGACTTGAGGGGTTCCTTGTGTATTTTTACATGTTTTCTAATTCTCTAACTTGAGCCTAAGAGCCCAGGTCTATGAGTAATGGAAAAGGGACGATATTATCGTTGCCTTAGGGTTTTGGAAACTGGTGGTGGTCTTGGTGATGTTGGGTCCCATGTCAGAAGATCACTTCTGACTCAATTTTTCCTTAGGCAATTAATTTACCGAAGAGACAAGTCAAGGTCTCACTTGAGCCTAAGCACCCCAGATCTATTAGTAGAGGAAGTGTGTAGAAATTGCCGTAACCATAAGGTTTTGGAAATTAGTGTTGTTCTTCTTTTTATCAGTAGGCCATGTCAGAAGATCTTTTTACGACTTAGACAATTGATTTGCCAGTGTGCATCTTACACCACTATCTGACCAGAGTTGTCTCACTGTGGTTTGAAGGTTTCAGAATCTCTTACATTGGCCGTAGGGTTTAGGAAATAGATATGGGTCTTGGTTATGTCCGTGTAGTATACCATGGAGACAAGTCAGAAGATAATCCACCAATTCATAGGAAAAAGCAGCTAATGTGCAGAAATGTTTTTCCAGGGGACGGGCTGGAAGCTTCCATGACTTCTCCAGGTTTTTATGAATGTATTTCCAATTTCCGGCCATAGATTCCAGGCTCCAAGTCTATAAGTAAGAGGGCGGGCAGAATATTTTACAAGAAATATCCGTCCAGAGTAACAAAAAGTGGTTGGATGTGATGGGGGTGTCGTGGGCTCCAAATGGTTTGGTTTGCTTTTCGTGCATAAACTTTCCTTCCTTAGATTGTCTGATACAGAAGCTTCATGGGGCCTTCCGGATGTTCCGCTCATCATGGATTCCATCTCTTATCCAGACACTTTTTGATATCAGTAATATAGCCACGAGGTCCCAGTTATTATTCACGTCGCATCTGACAAAAACTTGTGAAGAAGTTGTTCAGAAGCTACGGCTCTGATTTTTTACAACGTGCTACGAATTTACAAAGTTGTATATACTGTTACCAGGGAGACTGGATCTCGGAGCAACTTGTGCTCTCAGTATCTAGAGGACTTGGGATTTTTTGAAGTTCTATCTTATTCCTATCTATCTTACGATCTTATATCTATTATCCATATATTTCTTCTCTACCTAAGATTTATCCATCTCTTATGTATCTATCTTTAAATTGTTGCCCTTAAGTAACCCCCAATGTTGACATATCTGTTTTTCATCTTCTTGTATGTTGTTGTCTTATCGGGGATGTAAATTGGGATGATAAATAGTCACATTCCGGCATCTCGTATGTAAAGTATCTGGCCCAGTTCGTCAGGCGTCTTACAGGGTTGCACATTTCCATCCCGCGGGGACGCCGGGCCTTTAATGAGGTCCCAGCGCTTCTCCTCAGGATTACAGCAGACGTTGCTGTTTGTCACGTTAATTTCAGTACAAAATCAATACAAATTGGGAAGACTTTCATGTTCACACATCCTCATCTGGTGGCGTCTCAGAAATTTTCATCATTCACATGTTATATACAATAATATAATAACCGTGTAACCAAAACCATCACATGATCCCTCTCAGCCAGGCAGCTGCTTGGAAACAATCATGTGATGTGCATTTAACTGAAAACATTAGCCATTGGCAGAAAGGGATCATGTGATACACCATAAACAGGAAGTGGTTTATCCTGAGCACCCAATAGGCACTTTGAGTGGGTGTGGCTACAAGTAAAACAATAGAGCCTGCTGTTATTTCAGAGTTATTAACAGTAACCATATACCTTCGGTAGAGTCACATGATCATTCTTAGCGAATCAGAAAGCAAGACAACTTGTTAAGCCTAGATCACATGTTCAGGTGATGGACTGCACAACTTTGACACAATTTTAGCTTTGTCACTTTTCTGTCCTCCTCCATCTCCCATTAAATTGAGGCCTTCTGTCTTCCACCATCTTCCCTAATATTGTGGCCTCTTGTTCTCCTCCATCTCCCCCCATATAGTGTCCTCCCCTATTCCTGGTTATTAAGCAAAAAACAAAGGGGGTAGGGCGCTGCTGTAGAGCACAGCTGATCCCACCTCCTGGTCCCGGCTCTGCAGCTGAAGTGAATCAGGGTGGGACCAGGAGGTGGAACCACCTGGGACAAGCGAGGACTTTCTCCCAAAAGCCCCAGGCGGTTAGGAGCTAGCCCCGGCCCTCTGTATGTGTGATATTACATGTGAGGCCTCAGTATCTGGATGATGACCCCTCTTTTTGGGGTGGTTATCCCCAGCCCTGTCTATGTCTGTGAATATAACCTTATATTACATCTGAGGCCTCAGGACATGGTTGGTGACTCCTCTTTTTGGGGTGGTGACCCCTGGGCCTGTGTATGTGTGTGACTATGACCTTACATGACATGTCAGGCCTCAGGACCTGGATGATGACCCCGGCTTTCGGGCCTACCTCTTCTCTTACAGCCTCTCGACGTTTCTCCGATGTTCCCACCAACATGGAGCCGCACGGCCACGTGAACACCATAGGTACTGAGCGCTGTCTGTGGCCACTTACCTGTGCTTCCTTTGGCTCTGTGCTTTCAGTATGTTCTAGTCCATGTCAATCTCTGTGAAGGCCCTCAGGTGGAGATCAGCGGCCGCAGCCGGACCCCTCCCCCAGACAATCCCCTCCCCTTGCCCAGACCAATCCCCTCGCCCAGACCATCCCCTCTCCTCGCCCAGACAATCCCCTCGCCCAGACCATCCCCTCTCCTCGCCCAGACCATCCCCTCTCCTCGCCCAGACAATCCCCTCCCCTCGGCCAGACAATCCCCTCCCCTCACCCAGACCATCCCCTCCCCTCGCCCGGACAATCCCCTCCCCTCGGCCAGACAATCCCCTCCCCTCGCTCAGACAATCCCCTCTCCTCGCCCAGACAATCCCCTCCCCTCGCTCAGACAATCCCATCCCCTCGGCCAGACAATCCCCTACCCTCTTCAAGACAATCCCCTCCCCTCGCCAAGACCATCCCCTCGCCCAGACAATCCCCTCCCCTCACCCAGACCGTCCCCTCCCCTCGCCCAGACAATCCCCTCCCCTCGCCCAGACAATCCCCTCCCCTCGCCAAGACAATCTCCTCCCCTCGCCTAGACAATCCCCTCCCCTCGCCCAGACCATCCCCTCGCCCAGACAATCCCCTCGCCCAGACAATCTCCTCCCCTCGCCTAGACAATCCCCTCCCCTCGCCCAGACCATCCCCTTGCCCAGACAATCAGCTCCCCTCGCCCAGACAATCCCCTCCCCTCGCCCAGACAATCCCCTCCCCTCGCCCAGACAATCCCCTCCCCTCGCCTAGACAATACCCTCCCCTCGCCCAGACAATCCCCTCCCCTCACCCAGACCATCCCCTCCCCTCGCACGGACAATCCCCTCCCCTCGGCCAGACAATCCCCTCCCCTCGCTCAGACAATCCCCTCTCCTCGCCCAGACAATCCCCTCCCCTCGCTCAGACAATCCCATCCCCTCGGCCAGACAATCCCCTACCCTCATCAAGACAATCCCCTCCCCTCGCCCAGACCATCCCCTCGCGCAGACAATCCCCTCCCCTCGCCCAGACCGTCCCCTCCCCTCGCCCAGACAATCTCCTCCCCTCGCCTAGACAATCCCCTCCCCTCGCCCAGACCATCCCCTCGCCCAGACAATCCCCTCCCCTCGCCCAGACAATCTCCTCCCCTCGCCTAGACAATCCCCTCCCCTCGCCCAGACCATCCCCTTGCCCAGACAATCAGCTCCCCTCGCCCAGACAATCCCCACCCCTCGCCCAGACAATCCCCTCCCCTTGCCCAGACAATCCCCTCGCCTAGACAATCCCCTCCCCTCGCCCAGACAATCCCCGCCCCTCACCCAGACCATCCCCTCCCCTCAGCCGCTTCTTCATCTCATCATGTAATTGGTCTAATAATGAACAAAATAAGTTCTAAATATTGCCGTTACCACGGTTACCACCTTCTCCTCATGCAGAATGAGCAAACATCTGCTCCGTGTGCGGCCGAAACATAATCTGCAGCATAATATCCACCTGCCCGTATATATGTAATACCGCACCTGCCTGTGTATGTGTAATACCGCACCTGCCGTATATGTGTAAAACCACACCTGCCTGTCTATATGTAATACCGCACCTGCCCGTATATATGTAATACCGCACCTGCCTGTATATGTAATACCGCACCTGTCTGTATATGTAATACCGCACCTGCCCATATATATGTAATACCGCACCTGCCCGTATATATGTAATACCGGACCTGCCTGTATATGTAATACCGCACCTGCCTGTATATGTAATACCGCACCTGCCCGTAGATATGTAATACCGCACCTGCCTGTATATATGTAATACCGCACCTGTCTGTATATATGTAATACCGTACCTGCCCGTTTATATGTAATACCGCACCTGCCTGTATATATGTAATACCGCACCTGCCCGTGTATATATAATACCGCACCTGCCCGTGTATATATAATACCGCACCTGCCCGTGTATATGTAATACCGCACTTGTCTGTATACATGTAATACCGCACCTGCCCGTATATATGTAATAACGCATCTGCCTGTATATGTAATACCGCACCTGCCCGCATATATGTAATACCGCACCTGCCCGTATATATGTAATACCGCACCTGCCCGTATACATGTAATACCGCACCTGCCTGTATATATGTAATACCGCACCTGTCCGTGTATATATAATACCGCAACTGCCCGTATATATGTAATACCGCACCTGCCCGTATATATGTAATACCGCACTTGTCTGTATATATGTAATACCGCACCTGCCCGTATATGTAATACTGCACCTGCCCGTGTATATGTAATACTGCACCTGCCCGTATATATGTAATACCGCACCAGCCTGTATATATGTAATACCGCACTTGTCTGTATATATGTAATACCGCACCTGCCTGTATATATGTAATACCGCACCTGCCCGTATATATATATATGTATATATATGTATATATACCACGCCTGCCTTTGTATATATACCATACTTTCCTGTGTGTATGAAATACTGTGCCTGCCTTCATATATGTAAAACCACCCCTGCCTGTATGTATATACTGCAACTGCCCACATACACTGTCTACCTTTCGCATCATTGACCCCAATTACTCATGTCCAGCACTTCCCATATATGAGCCTCTTATATCCATGATGATGCTTGTAGCACATCTGTCAGTTCCAACCTCCAGCTCCATCCTCCAACCTGCAGCTCCCAACTCCCCGCAGCTCCATCCTCCTCCTCCCCACAGTTCCTTCCTCCTCCCTGCAGCTCCCTCCTCCTCCCTGCAGCTCCCTCCTCCTCCCTGCATCTCCCCCCTCCTCCCCACAGATCCTTCCTTCTCCTAGCAGCTTTTCCCATCCTCCCTGCAGCTCCCTCCTCCTCTCTGCAGCTCCCTCCTCCTCCCTGCAGCTCCCTCCTCCGCTCCGCAGCTCCCTCCTTCTCTCCGCAGCTCCCTCCTCTCCACAGCTCCCTTCTCTTACCTGCAGCTCCATCCTCCTCCCCACAGATCCTTCCTTATCCTAGCAGCTTTTCCCATCCTCCCTGCAGCTTTTCCCTCCTCCCCGCAGCCCCTTCTCCTCCACGCAGCCCCTTCTCCTCCCTGTGGCTGACTTCTCCTCCACGCAGCTGCTTCTGCTCCCCGCAGCCCCTTTTCCTCCCCGCATCCCCTTCTCCTTCCCGCAGTCCCTTCTCCTCCCTGCAGCCCCTTCTCCTCCGTGCAGCCCCTTCTCCTCCGTGCAGCCCCTTCTCCTCCCTGCAGCCCCATCTCCTCCCTGCAGCTCCTTCCTCCTCCCTGCAGTTCCCTCCTCCTCCCCGCAGCTCTCCCTTCCTCCTAGCAGCTCTACCTTCCTCCTAGCAGCTCTCCCTTTCTCCCAGCAGCTCTGCCCTCCTCCTGCCAGCTCTCCACTCCTCCCTGCAGCTCTCCCCTCCTCCCACCAGCTCTTCCCTCCTCCCACCAGCTCTTCCCTCCTCCCTGCTGCTCCCTCATCCTCCCTGCAGCTCCCTCCTCCTTCCTGCAGCTCTCCCCTCCTCCCGCCAGCTCTTCCCTCCTCCCGCCAGCTCTCCCCTCCTCCTTGCAGCTATTCCCTCCTCCCAGCAGCTCTCTCCTCCTCCCAGCAGCTCTCTCCTCCTCCCAGGACCTATCCCCCCCTCCCAGCAGCTCTCTCCCCTCCCAGTAGCTCTCCTCTCCTCCCTGCAGCTCTCTCCTCCTCCCAGGACCTATCCTCCCCTCCCAGCAGCTCTCTCCCCTCCCAGCACCTCCCCACTCCTCCCTGCAGCTCTCCCTTCCTCCCGCCAGCTCTTCCCTCCTCCCGCCAGCTCTCCCCTCCTCCTTGCAGCTATTCCCTCCTCCCAGCAGCTCTCTCCTCCTCCCAGCAGCTCTCCCCTCCTCCCAGGACCTATCCCCCCCTCCCAGCAGCTCTCTCCCCTCCCAGTAGCTCTCCTCTCCTCCCTGCAGCTCTCCCCTCCTCCCCTCAGCTCTTCCCTCCCCCCTGCAGCTCCCTCCTCCTCCCAGCAGCTCTCTTCTCCTCCCTGCAGCTCCCTCCTCCCCCACCAGCTCACTCCTCCTCCCAGCAGCTCTACGCTCTTCCCCCCCAGCACTCTCCTCCTCCCCCAGCTCTCCCCTCCTCCCCCAGCTCTCCCCTCCTCCCCCAGCTCTCTCCTCCTCCCAGCAGCTCTCTCCTCCTCCCAGCAGCTCTCCCTTCCTCCCAGCTGCTCTCTCCTCCTCCCAGCAGCTCTCCCTTCCTCCCAGCAGCTCTCGCTTCCTCCCAGCAGCTCTCTCCTCCTCCCAGCAGCTCTCCCCTCCTCCCAGCAGCTCTCTCCCATCTTCCCTGCAGCTCCTTCCTCCTCCCTGCAGCTCTGTCCTGAGCTGTGGCACCTAAAAACCCAGTTCTCATTTCAAATGGAGAATCTTGCATCAGGTTTATGTTGCAGATTCCCCTGACACGTAGATATCCTCAGTTACAGTTACAGTCAGGAGTAGGAGCTGTATATGAAGGTCACATGTCCGTTTCTGGGTCACAATCCTGGTGCGATACTAAAAGGGAGATCCTGCTCTTTAAAATTACACTAGGCTTATACTGTAGCCCCACTCTGAAAAATATATATCTGCTGCTATATATGTACTATATCTGCTGTATGTACTTTATACTGTACTATATCTGCTGCTATATATGTACTATATCTGCTGTATGTACTGTATACTGTACTATATCTGCTGCTATATATATGTACTATATCTGCTGTATGCACTGTATACTGTACTATATCTGCTGCTATATATGTACTATATCTGCTGTATGTACTGTATACTGTACTATATCTGCTGCTATATATGTACTATATCTGCTGTATGTACTGTATACTGTACTATATCTGCTGCTATATATGCACTATATCTGCTGTATGTACTGTATACTGTACTATATCTGCTGCTATATATGTACTATATCTGCTGTGTGTACTGTATACTGTACTATATCTGCTGCTATATATGTACTATATCTGCTGTGTGTACTGTATACTGTACTATATCTGCTGTATGTACTGTATACTGTACTATATCTGCTGCTATATATGTACTATATCTGCTGTATGTACTGTATACTGTACTATATCTGCTGCTATATATGTACTATATCTGCTGTATGTACTGTATACTGTACTATATCTGCTGCTATATATGTCCTGTATCTGCTGAATATACAATATACTGCACTGTTTCTCTTGTATAGTTGCGTGATTTACTGTATCCGCTGTATATATTGTATTCTATACTTTATCTGCTGTGTATACCATATATTGTACTGCTGTAAGTAACATATGCTTTATATTATTTGTGTATACGGTATACTGTACTATATCTGCTGCTATATATGTGCTGTATCTGCTTTATATACGGTATACTGTACCTGATGTATATACGGTATACTGTACTGTACCTGATGTATACAGTATACATACCTGCTATTTGTAGTCTGTCTAAGTAAATCTGATCCATGTAATATCTATCTTGTATCCATCGTCTATCTATCTCCTATCTATCTATGGATCTGACTCTATGTCCAGCAACCCGTGTCTATAATGCCTGTGTCTATAGGTCCAGTGTAGTGTTAACCCTTCCCTCTCTGGGCTCCTATGCACTGGCATTTAATATTTCCAATAAAAGAATTACATTACACATCGGATCAGCTGTTTCCATGACAATTTACATTGAGTGTAATATTCCCTGCAGTCACCTCCTGATCCATCAGAGGAGAGAACATCACGTGCTGCCGAGTATCTCTACTATCTATCTCCTATCTATCTATCTCCTATCTATCTATCTATCTATCTATCTATCTATCTCCTATCTATCTATCTATCTATCTATCTATCTATCTCCTATCTATCTATCTCCTATCTATCTATCTATCTATCTATCTATCTCCTATCTATCTATCTCTCTATCTCCTATCTATCTATCTATCTAGATAGATAGACATACTATAGTATGTGTGTATATGGCTTATTATGTATGTACTGCACTATAGTATGTGTGTATATGGCTCATTATGTATGTACTGCACTATAGTATGTGTGTATATGGCTCATTATGTATGTACTGCACTATAGTATGTGTGGATACCTTTTTTAGGTATGTGCTTTGTATGAGACACCGCTGTATAGCATGCTGTACTTGTATGTTATGCTGTTTATATGAGTGTTTTATTATAGTGTCTCATAATCCTGATCCTAATCCTGATCTAAAATTCTCTACTGCCTCCACTGGCCAGTTGTGGTACTTCCACAATTTAATATTTTCCGGCCCCGGTAGCAGGTTGCAAGTATTTTAGCAGCTCCATTAAGTTATAATCCTATAATTTAGGAGAAGGCAAATATCCTCACATGGCTGGTGCCTATTGCTCCAAATTAGGGAAACCTTCCTTATTAACTCCAAAGATGTCAGGGAGAATAATATGTCATCTATGAAGAAAGTCCTCCGGGCCCCACGATGTCCCTCCTGGTTAGATGACCCAACTGTAGTGCCCCCCCCCCCCCGTACTACTATGACTTTGTAATTGGTTCCTTTCTCTCAGCAGGACACTACGGGAAGGATATATATCGGAGCGGAGGACCGGACCTTCACAATTTTATATCTTCAGGATTTGTCACCCTGGGAAGAGGACACCTCAAGGGTACAGTACAAACCTTTTTATGGCTACTCTCATACATTATACTGTGACTGTTCTCACATTACTGGCGCTCACCAACGCTCCATTACTGGTAAATGTCCTATTGCGTATGGTAACCATTGAGTCGGGGGAGATGCATACCCCCCATGTTGTTCATCCGGGGGTTGGGCCTATAACTGAGGCCATTACGTTACCGGTATCCTCCAACTTTTCTTGCACTGGTAATAATATCGTGTGATTAGCCACATTCGACTTATGGAAGAAATGTCACCTTCTCAATCTTGGATCTTTGGTAAAAAGTTATTGAATCTTAGCATCAAGGTCCGTACAGTCTGACCACATACAGTCCATAGAGGAGCAGAGAAGATTGAATTGTCCTACACAATGATCAGTTGACATAGATCTCCACAGATGGGAGCCATTTAGAAGAGTCGTCCAATACAATACACAAGAGAGAGAAGACATTGACCTGGAACCATTGAGTTCCTAGACCCTAGATTGACTAGGGGTCAATGGAATTGATAGAAGTAACTCGTGAACCTGAATCTCATCCGAGAAGGTGACACCACTCTCGGAAATTTTGAAAGAGTCTTCAAGATCAGATGTAGAACTGGATTAAATAATTTTTGCTACATTGATCTTCTATATAAAATATATGGACCATTTTAGTTCGGTAGTTACACTGTAAGTTAGCCATAGACATTGGCGCTAAGCTTGGTGGCCAGTCGTTCATCTTACATCAATGTCCATCGGGCTGGTCCAGGATCTATCTGGAGAAGTTCTCCATGAAAGACTTAGCACTGGCAAGTCTAGAGAGTAAAATTAGGAATTAATCATGTCAAACTTCAACTCAAAAGTTGTCCGAACCCTTCAAAAACACACAAGCACAATAACCACAAAAATATATATGGCCACCTTTGATTGTTTTTTTTAGCTTCCTAGTGTGGAAAAACAGAGAAGTCTGAAACCATACACACACCATAGCTCTTATCTAAGTGTTATGTAAGGGTAATCTTCAAGATTTGGTGGCCAGTCGTTTATCATATATATGAGTTGTAGAATTGTAGGATTTCCATGAAAAAGTTTACCACAAAAATCTCACCACAAAACTGTGGCAGTGGCAAGTCTATAGAGAGTGTTGTCCATTCAATGCCAATTCATTTAGATTTTGGCTTTAGGGATGATCATTTCGTTTAGACTTTAACCCAACAGTGGGTCCAAACCTACATGACTATCTTTTTTTGGTTTACGTATCTTAATTGTTACCAAAGGGCCTTGAATAGGGATTAGAGGACCTGAACTTTGGGTTCACCGTCCTCCGTTTGATAGCTCTGCCACACACTTACATGTTGATTGGCTGCATAGAAGCCAATCAGGCAACTTTACTCTCCTAGCAACCAGGCATGGTTGTGATTGACCAAGTGTGTCCACCAGATGTCCACCTGGCCAATCACAGCCATGCCTAGTTTCTTCATAAAGCTGCCTTACTGGTTCTTTTGAAGCCCATCAAGCAACAAGTCTAGGTTAGGTGGAGCTGTTGAACGGAGGACGCAGAACCTAAAGTTAGGGTCTGCTGATCTCTAGTTTTGAAGGGTGGTCTTCAAGGGATGTCTAACATTCTCAACGTTCACTGGTTTGGCCTATGGTCTCCATGAGAACAGCCACCTGTAAAGTGTCAATACAAAAAGTGCTAAAAAATACTAATTCATCAATGACTGTCACGTCTATGGAGATTGTGGTCAATTCTATACAGAAAGCTTTAGACGTTGGCTTTGGTCATGGACATCACGTATCAAAACTGAACCCAGGAGATGTCCAAACCTTTCACAAACATTTGTCACAATGAATTCCAAAAATGTCTCTGAGCATCTAAGAAAGGTAATTACTTAGTGTGGGGTCCATTCCCAATCCCAACACCTTTAGACGTTGGATTTGGGAACAGTATTGCCAAAGTTTATCCCAATGGTTGTCTCAACCCTTCAAAATCAATTGTCACAATAATTTTCAACATTGTCTATGGCTGACTTTTTGGTTAAAGGATTTTATTTTGGAAAATCATGTAACCCTACAGTGCTATAAGGGTGTCTTGGAAAGGTGGTCTCCGAGGGCGTTGAACCCCATCCAAAACTGTGTGTCCTTAATTCTTCCAGCTCCCCCCTCTCTGTATCTCGTCAATCAGTCATCTGGTTGTCTTTCCTGTCTCATCAGTATTCAGTGTTCTGTGTGCGCTGCTTCTGAGTATTTCTGTATGGTATAATTTGACCAATCTTTGCATATCTTTTGATCCCGCTCAATCCGTCATTATCTCAATCGCGCATTTAATGACATAATTAGCCGTTGTTGGCGAAGACCTAGTATTAAGTACAGTTTTTGATTCCCTTCATTAACTGAGCTATACACAGCAGTTGTCAGTAATTGTCTCCCCCCGATCCAGGAAAAAACAGAATAAATAGCAGAAAAAATTCAGATTCCATTTGGTGATTTGGGGGCGTTTGACCGGTCAGTGTTGCTGACCTCAGATTTTTGACTTTAAAAGTTTCTAGTAAAACAGATCTCTTGTCTTAAAGTGGTGGCAAATGATATTGAAAGCCAACGTGACCAACATGACCATCAAGTTTACATCATGTCATTCCGTCATTTTCCCCAATCCTGCGGAATTAGCTCCTAGCGATGTTCTTAGGGGACCATAAGGCTTTCAAAATCATCACCCAACACATCTGTGTATAATCGTAGACAAAGTAATACCCCATTTGTCCTCTGGGAGTGCTGCAGGGAAACTGACCACTTGCTCCACCTGGTGTGATCTGCCTCTATCATTGAGGAAACCTTGGAGCATGAGATTGTCGGTCTACCAAGGTCTATCAAAAATTTCAATGATGTTCTTTCTATCCAGGGTGGGATAGTCTCTCCTTCTCGTCCTAGTTTTCATAAAGACTTTTAAAGACTGTACTTGTGACTGTACTTGTTGAGTTTTATGTCTAAGGTTGATCGTACTACTAAGCTCTGGACAGTTTGCACCTATGAACAGGTTGAGTGGAGCAGTCTACAAGATCTAATCACATCCAGTCAATAATTTCCTAATTACCAAACCCTTCTCTCCTAACCCGTAACCCCAATCTAGATTTCCAGAGGTTTCTCCATTGGGCCAAGTGTCTAATACCATATTAGGCCTCATAGGTCCTAACATATTTTGGAATCTTCTGGGGGAACCTAATTTTCCTGCAGAGGTTGTTGTCGTGCCGGATCCACCTGCAAGGTCCATGTACTTGCCCTTTAAATCCTCGAATATCCTTGGCTATTGGAGAAGCAATAAGCTTTGCATTTTTCATCACAGTGAAACCTCTCTGGCAGATGCACCTGCACACGCATTGATGTGGAATATAATATTCAGATCTTCCCACCCAATAACTTGAGATTTGAAATGCAAGACTGGTTTGTCAACACGGATATTATTCCCGAGATCAGAGAGTTAATATTCCGAGCTTAAATTCGAGGAATAAGATGACATTCTTTTGAAAGAGAAAAGAATGAAAAATCAAAAACATGAGGTTAAAAAAACATGACTTATCAAAGAAACGGGGAACCGCAAATTCAAAATGAAAAAATAATTGTTCGACTCGCAGCTGACGGGTGGAGAAGACGGAGCCCCCTCCGTAAGGAGCTGAAGGCACTTCAAAGGGGAGCGCGGCGCGTTTCAGGAATGATTCAATATTGCATTCACCTTCCATAGTCGTGAGAAGAGACTTCCAAGACTGAACGCAACAAGTTGGTCACCAATGCGTAAACTATTAACAAGAATGAGGTGAAACAGCAAGAGGACCTTCCCCACCTCCACCAACTCCAAATTTTCCATAGGTTCCACTGAATCCAACATAGTCGGAAATTTGTCTCCCGGCCCCAACATTCACGAAAAAGCTGTTCCATTAATTTTGGCAACCAATATGTGAACTAAGATCTCAGCTGTCACCTGGGTGGTACCGTCTGTCTTCTGCCACCTACCTAACGCTTTAGAACCTAATTAGAATATCGGGTACCAAAACTAACAAACACTTGGAAACAATGTTTTAGAATACAAAATTCTAAGGGCAATGCAATCTATGATTGTAAAAAGGGTTTATGATGGTGGAGTTGATACAAGGTCTTCTCTAGGTTGATCTCTATGGTGGTTCCTTCCACAGGGAACATTCCACACCAAGGATAATGAGGTGTCTCCATGTCTTGGTTACCATAAGGGGTAGACAGACACAACAGTTTTTATATGGTGATGCTGTGAGCCACAAGATGTGGGAACCACCTTATTTTTGGATCTTAGTGACCGGTGGAGGTGTTCATAGGTGTTCATAGAATACCATAGCCACCTACGATGTGTTGGGTGGTGGCAACCGACGTTCCAAAAATCTTTGAAGTTTCGATGAATGATTTATCTAACATGCCCAAAGTCTAAAACGGTAACTTGTCGGGGCAGCCGTTCTCCAACTGGGATTATTGAGCTCGTAAAGAGCATCGTAAATACGGTAGCTGAGAATTTTTACCTCATTTATATTGGGAGACGGTCTCTGCACCCAGAAACCGCCACGTTTTTGAAGGTTACCCTTTAAGACCCTTAAAAACAAGAACCACCATATCTTCTTCTAGCCATAGGGGGTTTCTACACCTTCGATGAAACGAGGACACAGCTCGGTACGTCTTTCCTTTCAGCACGTCGGAGGAGGTAGGGGGTCATTGATATCCACGCATTTCGAGGATGTCTACTCGTCACTGATTAAAATAATGAATTTTTATTCATTTCATTAGGAGTGTGGGGTTGAATAAAACATTTGGCGTTTTTGTTATGCCTGCGAGCAGCGTGGAAACCTCTGGCGCCCGGCAGGATTCCTGCTGACAGTTTCTGTATTGTTTATGCTGGAACTTTTTATGTATCTTCACAGATCTGTCACTTCATAAATATTAACTACATTACCTCCATCTGAGATTCTCAAGATTCTGGGGGAAAATTCTACACCTATGCGCAGAGGGGAGGGGGGGGGTCTCCAAAGATAGCCAGTAGTGCATGCAGCTCTCTGCACTTTTCATGGCTGTCAGTATCAGAATTCATGATGTTAGCCATGTTCACACAATCTCACATTGTCTGATTACTTCAAGGTGATTTTCGTCGTATAAGATAGATGTGATTACTTGCAGTTATCACTAAGGAGGGGTCAGAGAGATGACTACGCACTGTATATACAGCCACCACTAGGAGGAGCTCAGGAGATTACTACATACTGTATATACAGCCACCACTAGGAGGAGCTCAGGAGATTACTACATACTGTATATACACCACCACTATAAGGAGCTCAGAGATTACTACATACTGTATATACAGCCACCACTAGGAGGAGCTCAGGAGATTACTACATACTGTATATACAGCCACCACTAGGAGGAGCTCAGAGATTTATACATACTGTATATACAGCCACCACTAGGGGAAGCTCAGGAGATTACAACATACTGTATATACAGCCACCACTAGGGGGAGCTCAGGAGATTACTACATACTGTATATACAGCCACCACTAGGAGGAGCTCAGGAGATTACTACATACTGTATATACAGCCACCACAAGGAGGAGCTCAGGAGATTACTACATACTGTATATACAGCCACCACTAGGAGGAGCTCAGGAGATCATTACATACTGTATATACAGACACCACTAGGGGGAGCTCAGGAGATCATTACATACTGTATATACAGATACCACTAGGGGAGTGGAGGAGATTACTACATACTGTATATACAGCCACCACTATGGGGAACTCAAGAGATTACTACATCCTGTATTTTTCAGCCACTACTAAAAGAAGTTCAGGACATAAATATATACTGTATAAACACAGGAGATGACTACATGCTTGTATATCCAGTCACCACTAGGGGGAGCTCAGGAGATGACTACATGCTTGTATATCCAGTCACCACTAGGGGGAGCTCAGGAGATGACTACATGCTTGTATAGCCAGTCACCACTAGGGGGAGCTCAGGAGATGACTACATACTTGTATATCCAGTCACCACTAGGTGGAGCTCAGGAGATGACTACATGCTTGTATATACAGTCACCACTAGGGGGAGCTCAGGAGAAGACTACATACTTGTATATCCAGTCACCACTAGGGGGAGCTTAGGAGATGACTACATGCTTGTATAGCCAGTCACCACTAGGGGGAGCTCAGGAGATGACTACATACTTGTATATCCAGTCACCACTAGGGGGAGCTCAGGAGATGACTACATGCTATATATATAACCACCACTAGGGGGAGCTCAGGAGATGACTACATACTGTATATACAGCCACCACTAGGGGGAGCTCAGGAGATGACTACATACTTGTATATCCAGTCACCACTAGGGGGAGCTCAGGAGATGACTACATGCTTGTATATCCAGTCACCACTAGGGGGAGCTCAGGAGATGACTACATACTTGTATATCCAGTCACCACTAGGTGGAGCTCAGGAGCTTCTTGCATACTTCAATATTTTTATTAATTTTCAAAGGGATATCATACACAATTTTACATAGAAAAAGAGCAAAAGCGCTGTTCTCCTTTAAGTGGAAATTTGGGTTCCAGCGTTCTTGGCTTTCAGCAGCCATAGTAAATTGATTTCGAATAATGTATGTAAATATTTCCTCTGCCCGTCAGTTAGACGTGTTCTGTATATTTATAAATGGAGGCTCTTATAGATCCTGCCAGTGCGCACAGTTGGAATCAATTAATTTTCTTTTCTCTCAAATATAAGTAAGGAGGACCCCCGAAGGATGTCTAATACACATCTGCTCCCAGGAACCGCGCAGTGTGGAGAATGCATTAGCTAATATGGAGAGAGACTGTGATGTGCACATCTACATACCGCAATATAATACCGCTCCCGAATATCTCCACTCACTTCATGTGTTCTACATAACACGCCGGAGCCCCAACATAACACGCAGAATGTAATAGTTACACAGGAAGTACAGCACTAAGAGGGGTAGCTAAATAAAGAATGTACATAGGGGGCAGTATTATAGTAGTTATATTCACGTACATAGGGGGCAGTATTATAGTAGTTATATTCTTGTACATAGGGGGCAGTATTATAGTAGTTATATTCTTGTACATAGGGGGCAGTATTATAGTAGTTATATTCTTGTACATAGGGGGCAGTATTATAGTAGTTATATTCCTGTACATAGGGGGCAGTATTATAGTAGTTATATTCCTGTACATAGGGGGCAGTATTATAGTAGTTATATTCCTGTACATAGGGGGCAGTATTATAGTAGTTATATTCCTGTACATAGGGGGCAGTATTATAGTAGTTATATTCCTGTACATAGGGGGCAGTATTATAGTAGTTATATTCTTGTACATAGGGGGCAGTATTATAGTAGTTATATTCTTGTACATAGGGGGCAGTATTATAGTAGTTATATTCTTGTACATAGGGGGCAGTATTATAGTAGTTATATTCCTGTACATAGGGGGCAGTATTATAGTAGTTATATTCTTGTACATAGGGGGCAATATTATAGTAGTTATATTCCTGTACATAGGGGGCAGTATTATAGTAGTTATATTCTTGTACATAGGGGGCAGTATTATAGTAGTTATATTCTTGTACATAGGGGGCAGTATTATAGTAGTTATATTCCAGTACATAGGGGGCAGGATTATAGTAGTTGTATTCTTGTACATAGGGGGCAGTATTATAGTAGTTATATTCCTGTACATAGGGGGCAGTATTATAGTAGTTATATTCTTGTACATAGGGGGCAATATTATAGTAGTTATATTCCTGTACATAGGGAACAATATTATAGCAGTTATATTCTTGTACATAGGGGCAGTATTATAGTAGTTATATTCTTGTACATAGGAGGCAGTATTATAGTAGTTATATTCCTGTACATAGGGGGCAATATTATAGTAGTTATATTCTTGTACATAGGGAGCAATATTATAGTAGTTATATTCCTGTACATAGGGGGCAATATTATAGCAGTTATATTCTTGTACATAGGGGCAGTATTATAGTAGTTATATTCTTGTACATAGGAGGCAGTATTATAGTAGTTATATTCTTGTACATAGGGGGCAGTATTATAGTAGTTATATTCTTGTACATAGGGGGCAGTATTATAGTAGTTATATTCTTGTACATAGGGGGCAGTATTATAGTAGTTATATTCCTGTACATAGGGGGCAGTATTATAGTAGTTATATTCCTGTACATAGGAGCAGTATTATAGTAGTTATATTCCTGTACATAGGGGGCAGTATTATAGTAGTTATATTCCTGTACATAGGGGGCAGTATTATAGTAGTTATATTCTTGTACATAGGGGCAGTATTATAGTAGTTATATTCTTGTACATAGGGGCAGTATTATAGTAGTTATATTCTTGTACATAGGGGGCAGTATTATAGTAGTTATATTCTTGTACATAGGGGGCAGTATTATAGTAGTTATATTCCTGTACATAGGGGGCAGTATTATAGTAGTTATATTCCTGTACATAGGGGGCAGTATTATAGTAGTTATATTCCTGTACATAGGGGGCAGTATTATAGTAGTTATATTCCTGTACATAGGGGGCAGTATTATAGTAGTTATATTCCTGTACATAGGGGGCAGTATTATAGTAGTTATATTCCTGTAGATAGGGGGGCAGTATTATAGTAGTTATATTCCTGTAGATAGGGGGGCAGTATTATAGTAGTTATATTCCTGTAGATAGGGGGCAGTATTATAGTAGTTATATTCCTGTAGATAGGGGAGCAGTATTAAAGTAGTTATATTCCTGTACATAGGGGCAGGATTATAGTAGTTATATTCCTATACATAAGGGCAGTATTATAGTAGTTATATTCCTGTGCATAGAGGACAGTATTATAGGAGTTATATTCTTGTACATAGGGGACAGTATTATAGTAGTTATATTCTTATACATAGGGGGCAGTATTATAGTAGTTATATTCTTGTACATAGGGGGCAGTATTATAGTAGTTATATTCCTGTAAATAGTGGGCAGTATTATAGTAGTTATATTCTTGTACATAGGGGGCAGTATTATAGTAGTTATATCCCTGTACATAGGGGGCAGTATTATAGTAGTTATATTCCTGTACATAGGGGGCAGTATTATAGTAGTTATATTCCTGTACATAGGGGGCAGTATTATAGTAGATATATTCCTGTACATAGGGGGCAGTATTATTGTAGTTATATTCCTGTACATAGGGGGCAGTATTATAGTAGTTATATTCTTGTACATAGGGGGCAGTATTATAGAAGATATATTCCTGTACATAGGGGGCAGTATTATTGTAGTTATATTCCTGTACATGGGGGGCAGTATTATAGTAGTTTTATTCCTGTACATAGGGGGCAGTATTATAGTAGTTATATTCCTGTACATAGAGGGCAGAATTATAGTAGTTATATTCTTGTACATAGGAGGCAGTATTATATTATTTATATCCTTGTACATAGGGGGCAGTATTATAGTAGTTATATTCTTGTAAATAGGGGGCAATATTATAGTAGTTATATTCCTGTACATAGGGGTCAGTATTATAGTAGTTATATTCCTGTACATAGGGGGCAGTATTATAGTAGTTATATGCCTGTACATAAGGGGCAGTATTATAGTAGTTATATTCCTGTACATAGGGGGCAGTATTATAGTAGTTATATTCTTGTACATAGGGGGCAGTATTATAGTAGTTATATTCCTGTACATAGGGGTCAGTAATATATTAGTTATATTCCTGTAGATAGGGGCAGTATTATAGTAGTTATATTCCTGTACATAGGGGGCAGTTTTATATTAGTTATATTCCTGTAGATAGGGGCAGTATTATAGTAGTTATATACTTGTACATAGGGGGCAGTATTATAGTAGTTATATTCCTGTACATAGGGGGCAGTATTATAGTAGTTATATTCTTGTACATAGGGGCAGTATTATAGTAGTTATATTCCTGTACATAGGGGGCAGTATTATAGTAGTTATATTCTTGTACATAGGGGCAGTATTATAGTAGTTATATTCCTGTACATAGGGGGCAGTATTATAATAGTTATATTCCTGTAGATAGGGGCAGTATTATAGAAGTTATATTCCTGTAGATAGGGGGGCAGTATTATAGTAGTTATATTCCTGTAGATAGGGGGGCAGTATTATAGTAGTTATATTCCTGTACATAGGGGCAGGATTATAGTAGTTATATTCCTGTACATAGGGGCAGTATTATAGTAATTATATTCCTGTGCATAGGGGGCAGTATTATAGTAATTATATTCATGTACATAGGGGGCAGTATTATAGTAGTTATATTCCTGTACATAGGGGTCAGTATTATAGTAGTTATATTCCTGTACATAAGGGGCAGTATTATAGTAGTTATATTCCTGTACATAGGGGGCAGTATTATAGTAGTTATATTCCTGTACATAGGGGGCAGTATTATAGTAGTTATATTCTTGTACATAGGGGCAGTATTATAGTAGTTATATTCTTGTACATAGGGGGCAGTATTATAGTAGTTATATTCTTGTACATAGGGGGCAGTATTATAGTAGTTATATTCTTGTACATAGGGGGCAGTATTATAGTAGTTATATTCCTGTACATAGGGGGCAGTATTATAGTAGTTATATTCCTGTACATAGGGGGCAGTATTATAGTAGTTATATTCCTGTACATAGGGGGCAGTATTATAGTAGTTATATTCCTGTACATAGGGGGCAGTATTATAGTAGTTATATTCCTGTACATAGGGGGCAGTATTATAGTAGTTATATTCCTGTAGATAGGGGGGCAGTATTATAGTAGTTATATTCCTGTAGATAGGGGGGCAGTATTATAGTAGTTATATTCCTGTAGATAGGGGGCAGTATTATAGTAGTTATATTCCTGTAGATAGGGGAGCAGTATTAAAGTAGTTATATTCCTGTACATAGGGGCAGGATTATAGTAGTTATATTCCTATACATAAGGGCAGTATTATAGTAATTATATTCCTGTGCATAGAGGACAGTATTATAGGAGTTATATTCTTGTACATAGGGGACAGTATTATAGTAGTTATATTCTTATACATAGGGGGCAGTATTATAGTAGTTATATTCTTGTACATAGGGGGCAGTATTATAGTAGTTATATTCCTGTAAATAGTGGGCAGTATTATAGTAGTTATATTCTTGTACATAGGGGGCAGTATTATAGTAGTTATATCCCTGTACATAGGGGGCAGTATTATAGTAGTTATATTCCTGTACATAGGGGGCAGTATTATAGTAGTTATATTCCTGTACATAGGGGGCAGTATTATAGTAGATATATTCCTGTACATAGGGGGCAGTATTATTGTAGTTATATTCCTGTACATAGGGGGCAGTATTATAGTAGTTATATTCTTGTACATAGGGGGCAGTATTATAGAAGATATATTCCTGTACATAGGGGGCAGTATTATTGTAGTTATATTCCTGTACATGGGGGGCAGTATTATAGTAGTTTTATTCCTGTACATAGGGGGCAGTATTATAGTAGTTATATTCCTGTACATAGAGGGCAGAATTATAGTAGTTATATTCTTGTACATAGGAGGCAGTATTATATTATTTATATCCTTGTACATAGGGGGCAGTATTATAGTAGTTATATTCTTGTAAATAGGGGGCAATATTATAGTAGTTATATTCCTGTACATAGGGGTCAGTATTATAGTAGTTATATTCCTGTACATAGGGGGCAGTATTATAGTAGTTATATGCCTGTACATAAGGGGCAGTATTATAGTAGTTATATTCCTGTACATAGGGGGCAGTATTATAGTAGTTATATTCTTGTACATAGGGGGCAGTATTATAGTAGTTATATTCCTGTACATAGGGGTCAGTAATATATTAGTTATATTCCTGTAGATAGGGGCAGTATTATAGTAGTTATATTCCTGTACATAGGGGGCAGTTTTATATTAGTTATATTCCTGTAGATAGGGGCAGTATTATAGTAGTTATATACTTGTACATAGGGGGCAGTATTATAGTAGTTATATTCCTGTACATAGGGGGCAGTATTATAGTAGTTATATTCTTGTACATAGGGGCAGTATTATAGTAGTTATATTCCTGTACATAGGGGGCAGTATTATAGTAGTTATATTCTTGTACATAGGGGCAGTATTATAGTAGTTATATTCCTGTACATAGGGGGCAGTATTATAATAGTTATATTCCTGTAGATAGGGGCAGTATTATAGAAGTTATATTCCTGTAGATAGGGGGGCAGTATTATAGTAGTTATATTCCTGTAGATAGGGGGGCAGTATTATAGTAGTTATATTCCTGTACATAGGGGCAGGATTATAGTAGTTATATTCCTGTACATAGGGGCAGTATTATAGTAATTATATTCCTGTGCATAGGGGGCAGTATTATAGTAATTATATTCATGTACATAGGGGGCAGTATTATAGTAGTTATATTCCTGTACATAGGGGTCAGTATTATAGTAGTTATATTCCTGTACATAAGGGGCAGTATTATAGTAGTTATATTCCTGTACATAGGGGGCAGTATTATAGTAGTTATATTCTTGTACATAGGGGGCAGTATTATAGTAGATATATTCCTGTACATAGGGGGCAGTATTATTGTAGTTATATTCCTGTACATAGGGGGCAGTATTATAGTAATTATATTCTTGTACATAGGGGGCAGTATTATAGAAGATATATTCCTGTACATAGGGGGCAGTATTATTGTAGTTATATTCCTGTAGATAGGGGCAGTATTATAGTAGTTATATACTTGTACATACGGGGCAGTATTATAGTAGTTATATTCCTGTACATAGGGGGCAGTATTATAGTAGTTATATTCTTGTACATAGGAGGCAGTATTATATTATTTATATCCTTGTACATAGAGGGCAGTATTATAGTAGTTATATTCTTGTAAATAGGGGGCAATATTATAGTAGTTATATTCCTGTACATAGGGGGCAGTATTATAGTAGTTATATTCCTGTACATAGGGGGCAGTATTATAGTAGTTATATGCCTGTACATAAGGGGCAGTATTATAGTAGTTATATTCCTGTACATAGGGGGCAGTATTATAGTAGTTATATTCTTGTACATAGGGGGCAGTATTATAGTAGTTATATTCCTGTACATAGGAGTCAGTAATATATTAGTTATATTCCTGTACACAGGGGACAGTATTATAGTAGTTATATTCCTGTACATAGGGGGCAGTATTATAGTAGTTATATTCCTGTACACAGGGGACAGTATTATAGTAGTTATATTCCTGTACATAGGGGGCAGTATTATAGTAGTTATATTCCTGTACATAGGGGGCAGTATTATAGTAGTTATATTCCTGTACATAGGGGGCAGTATTATATTAGTTATATTCCTGTAGATAGGGGCAGTATTATAGTAGTTATATACTTGTACATAGGGGGCAGTATTATAGTAGTTATATTCCTGTACATAGGGGGCAGTATTATAGTAGTTATATTCTTGTACATAGGGGCAGTATTATAGTAGTTATATTCCTGTACATAGGGGGCAGTATTATAGTAGTTATATTCTTGTACATAGGGGCAGTATTATAGTAGTTATATTCCTGTACATAGGGGGCAGTATTATAATAGTTATATTACTGTAGATAGGGGCAGTATTATAGTAGTTATATTCCTGTAGATAGGGGGGCAGTATTATAGTAGTTATATTCCTGTAGATAGGGGGGCAGTATTATAGTAGTTATATTCCTGTACATAGGGGCAGGATTATAGTAGTTATATTCCTGTACATAGGGGGCAGTATTATTGTAGTTATATTCCTGTACATAGGGGGCAGTATTATAGTAGTTATAGCGGCAAACCCCAAAACCATCTCCAGCACACGGAACTCCTCGGGTGTCTCCAGACATTTCAAGGAATGTCTGGAGACATTGTACATAGGGGGCAGTATTATAGTAGTTATATTCCTGTACATAGGGGGCAGTAATATAGTAGATATATTCCTGTACATAGGGGGCAGTATTATAGTAGTTATATTCTTGTACATAGAGGGCAGTATTATTGTAGTTATATTCCTGTACATAGGGGGCAGTATTATAGTAGTTATATTCCTGTACATAGGAGGCAGTATTATAGTAGTTATATTCTTGTACATAGGGGGCAGTATTATAGTAGTTATATTCCTGTACATAGGGGGCAGTATTATAGTAGTTATATCCCTGTACATAGGGGTAGTATTATAGTTGTTATATTCTTGTACATAGGGGGCAGTATTATAGTATTTATATCCTTGTACATAGGGGGCAGTATTATAGTAGTTTTATTCCTGTAAATAGGGGGCAGTATAATAGTAGTTATATTCCTGTACATAGGGGGCAGTATAATAGTAGTTATATTCCTGTACATAGGGGGCAGTATTATAGTAGTTATATAACTGTACATAGCGGGCAGTATTATAGTAGTTATATCCCTGTACATAGGGGGCACTATTATAGTAGTTATATTCTTGTACTTAGGGGGCAGTATTATAGTAGTTATACCCCTGTACATAGGGGGCAGTATTATAGTAGTTATATTCCTGTACATAGGGGGCAGTATTATAGTAGTTATATTCTTGTACATAGGGGGCAGTATTATAGTAGTTATATTCCTGTACATAGGGGCAGTATTACTATACATTTTTGGATGTGACTGCTAGTGGCCTTTGGAGAGGTTTTCCAGTATTCTTTATGTCTTGTATACAGAAAATAATGATATAATTCATAATTTATTATAGATGTGGGTTTATCTCTATATGTGGAACTTTTGCATTATTCACCTATTGGTTTTTGGTGTCCAACAAAGAATTTACATTTGCGACTTGTAAATAGTCGTGAAACTTGCCAACTCCTCCAGAATCTCTCCATTGTCGCCCACTAACTGCATAATCCCATTATTTCCTCTTCCCCGCATTCAAGTAAATTAGTTTATTCATGATTTATTTTTCCAAGGTATTTCCACATCTGGTAGTAAGATTTGGATGTCGTCCCATCTACCTTCATGTTACATAATAACAGCGGGAAATGTAATATGCAAATTGCCATTCCCCTATTGGCTGCTCTGCTAATGAGATGCATGCCGGCCAGGACGATGTGTGTTCTGCCTGTGTAAACTTGCTGACACAATGTGACGAGTCTTACAATGCTGATCGGAGACGAAGCCTCAGAAAGGACCTTTGATTAAACAGAACATTTTATGATGCAAATGCTTCACATTTATCCGATTGAGTCCTGTAAACACGAAGAAATTATATTTTCAGACGCGGTCTCAGATTTTCTCCTCATTTATTGGCTTTTTAAATGTAAATAATGAAATTCGGCTAAATTCTGCCCAATAAGGTGCCACAGCAGGAAACATCACCAGGAACCACCGGCATCTCCACAACACTACATATTCCTGAGAATGTAACATAACAATCCACCAGGAGCCACCGGCATCTCCACAACACTACATATTCCTGAGAATGTAACATAATCCACCAGGAACCACCGGCATCTCCACAACACTACATATTCCTGAGAATGTAACATAATCCACCAGGAACCACCGGCATCTCCACAACACTACATATTCCTGAGAATGTAACATAATCCACCAGGAGCCACCGGCATCTCCACAACACTACATATTCCTGAGAATGTAACATAATCCACCAGGAGCCACCGGCATCACCACAACACTACATATTCCTGAGAATGTAACATAACAATCCACCAGGAACCACCGGCATCACCACAACACTACATATTCCTGAGAATGTAACATAACCATCCACCAGGAGCCACCGGCATCACCACAACACTACATATTCCTGAGAATGTAACATACCAATCCACCAGGAGCCACCGGCATCTCCACAACACTACATATTCCTGAGAATGTAACATAATCCACCAGGAACCACCGGCATCACCACAACACTACATATTCCTGAGAATGTAACATAATCCACCAGTAGCCACCGGCATCTCCACAACACTACATATTCCTGAGAATGTAACATAACCATCCACCAGGAGCCACCGGCATCTCCACAACACTACATATTCCTGAGAATGTAACATAATCCACCAGGAACCACCGGCATCACCACAACACTACATATTCCTGAGAATGTAACATAACAATCCACCAGGAACCACCGGCATCTCCACAACACTACATATTCCTGAGAATGTAACATAACCATCCACCAGGAGACACCGGCATCTCCACAACACTACATATTCCTGAGAATGTAACATAACAATCCACCAGGAACCACCGGCATCTCCACAACACTACATATTCCTGAGAATGTAACATAATCCACCAGGAACCACCGGCATCACCACAACACTACATATTCCTGAGAATGTAACATAACAATCCACCAGGAACCACCGGCATCTCCACAACACTACATATTCCTGAGAATGTAACATAATCCACCAGGAACCACCGGCATCACCACAACACTACATATTCCTGAGAATGTAACATAACCATCCACCAGGAACCACCGGCATCTCCACAACACTACATATTCCTGAGAATGTAACGTAATCCACCAGGAACCACCGGCATCTCCACAACACTACATATTCCTGAGAATGTAACATAATCCACCAGGAACCACCGGCATCACCACAACACTACATATTCCTGAGAATGTAACATAATCCACCAGGAACCACCGGCATCTCCACAACACTACATATTCCTGAGAATGTAACATAACCATCCACCAGGAACCACCGGCATCTCCACAACACTACATATTCCTGAGAATGTAACATAATCCACCAGGAACCACCGGCATCACCACAACACTACATATTCCTGAGAATGTAACATAATCCACCAGGAGCCACCAGCATCTCCACAACACTACATATTCCTGAGAATGTAACATAACCATCCACCAGGAGCCACCGGCATCTCCACAACACTACATATTCCTGAGAATGTAACATAATCCACCAGGAACCACCGGCATCTCCACAACACTACATATTCCTGAGAATGTAACATAATCCACCAGGAGCCACCAGCATCTCCACAACACTACATATTCCTGAGAATGTAACATAATCCACCAGGAACCACCGGCATCTCCACAACACTACATATTCCTGAGAATGTAACATAATCCACCAGGAACCACCGGCATCTCCACAACACTACATATTCCTGAGAATGTAACATAATCCACCAGGAACCACCGGCATCTCCACAACACTACATATTCCTGAGAATGTAACATAACAATCCACCAGGAACCACCGGCATCTCCACAACACTACATATTCCTGAGAATGTAACATAATCCACCAGGAACCACCGGCATCTCCACAACACTACATATTCCTGAGAATGTAACATAATCCACCAGGAGCCACCGGCATCACCACAACACTACATATTCCTGAGAATGTAACATAATCCACCAGGAGCCACCGGCATCACCACAACACTACATATTCCTGAGAATGTAACATAACAATCCACCAGGAACCACCGGCATCTCCACAACACTACATATTCCTGAGAATGTAACATAATCCACCAGGAACCACCGGCATCACCACAACACTACATATTCCTGAGAATGTAACATAATCCACCAGGAACCACCGGCATCACCACAACACTACATATTCCTGAGAATGTAACATAATCCACCAGGAACCACCGGCATCACCACAACACTACATATTCCTGAGAATGTAACATAACAATCCACCAGGAGCCACCGGCATCACCACAATACTACATATTCCTGAGAATGTAACATAATCCACCAGGAACCACCGGCATCTCCACAACACTACATATTCCTGAGAATGTAACATAACAATCCACCAGGAACCACCGGCATCTCCACAACACTACATATTCCTGAGAATGTAACATAATCCACCAGGAACCACCGGCATCTCCACAACACTACATATTCCTGAGAATGTAACATAATCCACCAGGAGCCACCGGCATCACCACAACACTACATATTCCTGAGAATGTAACATAATCCACCAGGAACCACCGGCATCTCCACAACACTACATATTCCTGAGAATGTAACATAATCCACCAGGAACCACCGGCATCTCCACAACACTACATATTCCTGAGAATGTAACATAATCCACCAGGAACCACCGGCATCTCCACAACACTACATATTCCTGAGAATGTAACATAACAATCCACCAGGAGCCACCGGAATCACCACAACACTACATATTCCTGAGAATGTAACATAACAATCCACCAGGAACCACCGGCATCACCACAACACTACATATTCCTGAGAATGTAACATAATCCACCAGGAGCCACCGGCATCTCCACGACACTACATATTCCTGAGAATGTAACATAACCATCCACCAGGAACCACCGGCATCTCCACAACACTACATATTCCTGAGAATGTAACATAACCATCCACCAGGAACCACCGGCATCACCACAACACTACATATTCCTGAGAATGTAACATAACAATCCACCAGGAACCACCGGCATCTCCACAACACTACATATTCCTGAGAATGTAACATAATCCACCAGGAGCCACCGGCATCTCCACAACACTACATATTCCTGAGAATGTAACATAATCCACCAGGAGCCACCGGCATCACCACAACACTACATATTCCTGAGAATGTAACATAACCATCCACCAGGAGCCACCGGCATCTCCACAACACTACATATTCCTGAGAATGTAACATAATCCACCAGGAGCCACCGGCATCTCCACAACACTACATATTCCTGAGAATGTAACATAATCCACCAGGAGCCACCGGCATCACCACAACACTACATATTCCTGAGAATGTAACATAATCCACCAGGAGCCACCGGCATCTCCACAACACTACATATTCCTGAGAATGTAACATAACCATCCACCAGGAGCCACCGGCATCTCCACAACACTACATATTCCTGAGAATGTAACATAATCCACCAGGAACCACCGGCATCACCACAACACTACATATTCCTGAGAATGTAACATAATCCACCAGGAACCACCGGCATCACCACAACACTACATATTCCTGAGAATGTAACATAATCCCCCAGGAACCACCGGCATCACCACAACACTACATATTCCTGAGAATGTAACATAACCATCCACCAGGAGCCACCGGCATCACCACAACACTACATATTCCTGAGAATGTAACATAATCCACCAGGAGCCACCGGCATCTCCACAACACTACATATTCCTGAGAATGTAACATAATCCACCAGGAGCCACCGGCATCTCCACAACACTACATATTCCTGAGAATGTAACATAATCCACCAGGAGCCACCGGCATCACCACAACACTACATATTCCTGAGAATGTAACATAATCCACCAGGAGCCACCGGCATCTCCACAACACTACATATTCCTGAGAATGTAACATAACCATCCACCAGGAACCACCGGCATCACCACAACACTACATATTCCTGAGAATGTAACATAATCCACCAGGAACCACCGGCATCTCCACAACACTACATATTCCTGAGAATGTAACATAATCCACCAGGAGCCACCGGCATCTCCACAACACTACATATTCCTGAGAATGTAACATAACAATCCACCAGGAACCACCGGCATCTCCACAACACTACATATTCCTGAGAATGTAACATAATCATCCACCAGGAGCCACCGGCATCTCCACAACACTACATATTCCTGAGAATGTAACATAATCCACCAGGAACCACCGGCATCTCCACAACACTACATATTCCTGAGAATGTAACATAATCCACCAGGAACCACCGGCATCTCCACAACACTACATATTCCTGAGAATGTAACATAACAATCCACCAGGAGCCACCGGCATCACCACAACACTACATATTCCTGAGAATGTAACATAACAATCCACCAGGAACCACCGGCATCACCACAACACTACATATTCCTGAGAATGTAACATAATCCACCAGGAGCCACCGGCATCTCCACGACACTACATATTCCTGAGAATGTAACATAACCATCCACCAGGAACCACCGGCATCTCCACAACACTACATATTCCTGAGAATGTAACATAACCATCCACCAGGAACCACCGGCATCACCACAACACTACATATTCCTGAGAATGTAACATAACAATCCACCAGGAACCACCGGCATCTCCACAACACTACATATTCCTGAGAATGTAACATAATCCACCAGGAGCCACCGGCATCTCCACAACACTACATATTCCTGAAAATGTAACATAATCCACCAGGAGCCACCGGCATCACCACAACACTACATATTCCTGAGAATGTAACATAACCATCCACCAGGAGCCACCGGCATCTCCACAACACTACATATTCCTGAGAATGTAACATAATCCACCAGGAGCCACCGGCATCTCCACAACACTACATATTCCTGAGAATGTAACATAATCCACCAGGAGCCACCGGCATCACCACAACACTACATATTCCTGAGAATGTAACATAATCCACCAGGAGCCACCGGCATCTCCACAACACTACATATTCCTGAGAATGTAACATAACCATCCACCAGGAGCCACCGGCATCTCCACAACACTACATATTCCTGAGAATGTAACATAATCCACCAGGAACCACCGGCATCACCACAACACTACATATTCCTGAGAATGTAACATAATCCACCAGGAACCACCGGCATCACCACAACACTACATATTCCTGAGAATGTAACATAATCCCCCAGGAACCACCGGCATCACCACAACACTACATATTCCTGAGAATGTAACATAACCATCCACCAGGAGCCACCGGCATCTCCACAACACTACATATTCCTGAGAATGTAACATAATCCACCAGGAGCCACCGGCATCTCCACAACACTACATATTCCTGAGAATGTAACATAATCCACCAGGAGCCACCGGCATCTCCACAACACTACATATTCCTGAGAATGTAACATAATCCACCAGGAGCCACCGGCATCACCACAACACTACATATTCCTGAGAATGTAACATAATCCACCAGGAGCCACCGGCATCTCCACAACACTACATATTCCTGAGAATGTAACATAACCATCCACCAGGAACCACCGGCATCACCACAACACTACATATTCCTGAGAATGTAACATAATCCACCAGGAACCACCGGCATCTCCACAACACTACATATTCCTGAGAATGTAACATAATCATCCACCAGGAGCCACCGGCATCTCCACAACACTACATATTCCTGAGAATGTAACATAACCATCCACCAGGAGCCACCGGCATCTCCACAACACTACATATTCCTGAGAATGTAACATAATCCACCAGGAGCCACCGGCATCACCACAACACTACATATTCCTGAGAATGTAACATAATCCACCAGGAACCACCGGCATCTCCACAACACTACATATTCCTGAGAATGTAACATAATCCACCAGGAGCCACCGGCATCTCCACAACACCACATATTCCTGAGAATGTAATATAATCCACCAGGAGCCACCGGCATCACCACAACACTACATATTCCTGAGAATGTAACATAACCATCCACCAGGAGCCACCGGCATCACCACAACACTACATATTCCTGAGAATGTAACATAATCCACCAGGAGCCACCGGCATCACCACAACACTACATATTCCTGAGAATGTAACATAACCATCCACCAGGAACCACCGGCATCTCCACAACACTACATATTCCTGAGAATGTAACATAATCCACCAGGAGCCACCGGCATCACCACAACACTACATATTCCTGAGAATGTAACATAATCCACCAGGAACCAACAGCATCACCACAACACTACATATTCCTGAGAATGTAACATAATCCACCAGGAGCCACCGGCATCACCACAACACTACATATTCCTGAGAATGTAACATAACCATCCACCAGGAACCACCGGCATCTCCACAACACTACATATTCCTGAGAATGTAACATAATCCACCAGGAGCCACCGGCATCACAACACTACATATTCCTGAGAATGTGACATAATCCACCAGGAACCACCGGCATCTCCACAACACTACATATTCCTGAGAATGTAACATAATCCACCAGGAACCACCGGCATCACCACAACACTACATATTCCTGAGAATGTAACATAACAATCCACCAGGAGCCTCCGGCATCACCACAACACTACATATTCCTGAGAATGTAACATAATCCACCAGGAACCACCGGCATCTCCACAACACTACATATTCCTGAGAATGTAACATAATCCACCAGGAACCACCGGCATCTCCACAACACTACATATTCCTGAGAATGTAACATAATCCACCAGGAACCACCGGCATCTCCACAACACTACATATTCCTGAGAATGTAACATAATCCACCAGGAGCCACCGGCATCTCCACAACACTACATATTCCTGAGAATGTAACATAATCCACCAGGAGCCACCGGCATCTCCACAACACTACATATTCCTGAGAATGTAACATAACAATCCACCAGGAACCACCGGCATCTCCACAACACTACATATTCCTGAGAATGTAACATAATCATCCACCAGGAACCACCGGCATCTCCACAACACTACATATTCTTGAGAATGTAACATAATCCACCAGGAGCCACCGGCATCACCACAACACTACATATTCCTGAGAATGTAACATAATCCACCAGGAACCACCGGCATCTCCACAACACTACATATTCCTGAGAATGTAACATAATCCACCAGGAGCCACCGGCATCACCACAACACTACATATTCCTGAGAATGTAACATAATCCACCAGGAGCCACCGGCATCACCACAACACTACATATTCCTGAGAATGTAACATAATCCACCAGGAACCACCGGCATCACCACAAGACTACATATTCCTGAGAATGTAACATAATCCACCAGGAACCACCGGCATCTCCACAACACTACATATTCCTGAGAATGTAACATAATCCACCAGGAACCACCGGCATCTCCACAACACTACATATTCCTGAGAATGTAACATAACAATCCACCAGGAACCACCGGGATCTCCACAACACTACATATTCCTGAGAATGTAACATAATCCACCAGGAACCACCGGCATCACCACAACACTACATATTCCTGAGAATGTAACATAATCCACCAGGAGCCACCGGCATCACCACAACACTACATATTCCTGAGAATGTAACATAACATCCACCAGGAACCACCGGCATCTCCACAACACTACATATTCCTGAGAATGTAACATAATCCACCAGGAGCCACCGGCATCACCACAACACTACATATTCCTGAGAATGTAACATAATCCACCAGGAACCACCGGCATCACCACAACACTACATATTCCTGAGAATGTAACATAATCCACCAGGAACCACCGGCATCACCACAACACTACATATTCCTGAGAATGTAACATAATCCACCAGGAGCCACCGGCATCACCACAACACTACATATTCCTGAGAATGTAACATAACAATCCACCAGGAACCACCGGCATCTCCACAACACTACATATTCCTGAGAATGTAACATAACAATCCACCAGGAGCCACCGGCATCTCCACAACACTACATATTCCTGAGAATGTAACATAATCCACCAGGAACCACCGGCATCACCACAACACTACATATTCCTGAGAATGTTACATAATCCACCAGGAGCCACCGGCATCACCACAACACTACATATTCCTGAGAATGTAACATAATCCACCAGGAGCCACCGGCATCTCCACAACACTACATATTCCTGAGAATGTAACGTAATCCACCAGGAACCACCGGCATCTCCACAACACTACATATTCCTGAGAATGTAACATAATCCACCAGGAGCCACCGGCATCTCCACAACACTACATATTCCTGAGAATGTAACGTAATCCACCAGGAACCACCGGCATCTCCACAACACTACATATTCCTGAGAATGTAACATAATCCACCAGGAGCCACCGGCATCTCCACAACACTACATATTCCTGAGAATGTAACGTAATCCACCAGGAACCACCGGCATCTCCACAACACTACATATTCCTGAGAATGTAACATAACCATCCACCAGGAACCACCGGCATCACCACAACACTACATATTCCTGAAAATGTAACATAATCCACCAGGAACCACCGGCATCACCACAACACTACATATTCCTGAGAATGTAACATAATCCACCAGGAGCCACCGGCATCTCCACAACACTACATATTCCTGAGAATGTAACATAATCCACCAGGAACCACCGGCATCACCACAACACTACATATTCCTGAGAATGTAACATAACCATCCACCAGGAACCACCGGCATCTCCACAACACTACATATTCCTGAGAATGTAACATAATCCACCAGGAGCCACCGGCATCTCCACAACACTACATATTCCTGAGAATGTAACATAACATCCACCAGGAGCCACCGGCATCACCACAACACTACATATTCCTGAGAATGTAACATAATCATCCACCAGGAGCCACCGGCATCTCCACAACACTACATATTCCTGAGAATGTAACATAACAATCCACCAGGAACCACCGGCATCACCACAACACTACATATTCCTGAGAATGTAACATAATCCACCAGGAACCACCGGCATCTCCACAACACTACATATTCCTGAGAATGTAACATAATCCACCAGGAGCCACCGGCATCTCCACAACACTACATATTCCTGAGAATGTAACATAATCCACCAGGAACCACCGGCATCTCCACAACACTACATATTCCTGAGAATGTAACATAACCATCCACCAGGAGCCACCGGCATCTCCACAACACTACATATTCCCGAGAATGTAACATAATCCACCAGGAGCCACCGGCATCACCACAACACTACATATTCCTGAGAATGTAACATAATCCACCAGGAGCCACCGGCATCTCCACAACACTACATATTCCTGAGAATGTAACATAATCCACCAGGAACCACCGGCATCACCACAACACTACATATTCCTGAGAATGTAACATAACCATCCACCAGGAACCACCGGCATCTCCACAACACTACATATTCCTGAGAATGTAACATAATCCACCAGGAGCCACCGGCATCTCCACAACACTACATATTCCTGAGAATGTAACATAACATCCACCAGGAGCCACCGGCATCACCACAACACTACATATTCCTGAGAATGTAACATAATCATCCACCAGGAGCCACCGGCATCTCCACAACACTACATATTCCTGAGAATGTAACATAACAATCCACCAGGAACCACCGGCATCACCACAACACTACATATTCCTGAGAATGTAACATAATCCACCAGGAACCACCGGCATCTCCACAACACTACATATTCCTGAGAATGTAACATAATCCACCAGGAGCCACCGGCATCTCCACAACACTACATATTCCTGAGAATGTAACATAATCCACCAGGAACCACCGGCATCTCCACAACACTACATATTCCTGAGAATGTAACATAACCATCCACCAGGAGCCACCGGCATCTCCACAACACTACATATTCCCGAGAATGTAACATAATCCACCAGGAGCCACCGGCATCTCCACAACACTACATATTCCCGAGAATGTAACATAATCCACCAGGAGCCACCGGCATCACCACAACACTACATATTCCTGAGAATGTAACATAATCCACCAGGAGCCACCGGCATCTCCACAACACTACATATTCCTGAGAATGTAACACAATCCACCAGGAGCCACCGGCATCACCACAACACTACATATTCCTGAGAATGTAACATAACCATCCACCAGGAACCACCGGCATCACCACAACACTACATATTCCTGAGAATGTAACATAATCCACCAGGAACCACCGGCATCTCCACAACACTACATATTCCTGAGAATGTAACATAACCATCCACCAGGAACCACCGGCATCACCACAACACTACATATTCCTGAGAATGTAACATAACAATCCACCAGGAACCACCGGCATCACCACAACACTACATATTCCTGAGAATGTAACATAATCCACCAGGAGCCACCAGCATCTCCACAACACTACATATTCCTGAGAATGTAACATAATCCACCAGGAACCACCGGCATCTCCACAACACTACATATTCCTGAGAATGTAACATAATCCACCAGGAGCCACCGGCATCACCACAACACTACATATTCCTGAGAATGTAACATAATCCACCAGGAGCCACCGGCATCTCCACAACACTACATATTCCTGAGAATGTAACATAATCCAACAGGAGCCACCGGCATCACCACAACACTACATATTCCTGAGAATGTAACATAATCCAACAGGAGCCACCGGCATCACCACAACACTACATATTCCTGAGAATGTAACATAATCCACCAGGAGCCACCGGCATCTCCACAACACTACATATTCCTGAGAATGTAACATAACCATCCACCAGGAGCCACCGGCATCACCACAACACTACATATTCCTGAGAATGTAACATAACCATCCACCAGGAACCACCATCATCACCACAACACTACATATTCCTGAGAATGTAACGTAATCCACCAGGAGCCACCGGCATCTCCACAACACTACATATTCCTGAGAATGTAACATAACATCCACCAGGAGCCACCGGCATCACCACAACACTACATATTCCTGAGAATGTAACATAATCATCCACCAGGAGCCACCGGCATCTCCACAACACTACATATTCCTGAGAATGTAACATAACCATCCACCAGGAGCCACCGGCATCTCCACAACACTACATATTCCTGAGAATGTAACATAATCCACCAGGAGCCACCGGCATCACCACAACACTACATATTCCTGAGAATGTAACATAATCCACCAGGAACCACCGGCATCTCCACAACACTACATATTCCTGAGAATGTAACATAATCCACCAGGAGCCACCGGCATCTCCACAACACCACATATTCCTGAGAATGTAACATAATCATCCACCAGGAACCACCGGCATCTCCACAACACTACATATTCCTGAGAATGTAACATAATCCACCAGGAGCCACCGGCATCTCCACAACACTACATATTCCTGAGAATGTAACATAATCCACCAGGAACCACCGGCATCTCCACAACACTACATATTCCTGAGAATGTAACATAACATCCACCAGGAGCCACCGGCATCACCACAACACTACATATTCCTGAGAATGTAACATAACCATCCACCAGGAACCACCGGCATCACCACAACACTACATATTCCTGAGAATGTAACATAATCCACCAGGAACCACCGGCATCACCACAACACTACATATTCCTGAGAATGTAACATAACAATCCACCAGGAACCACCGGCATCTCCACAACACTACATATTCCTGAGAATGTAACATAACCATCCACCAGGAACCACCGGCATCTCCACAACACTACATATTTCTGAGAATGTAACATAATCCACCAGGAGACACCGGCATCTCCACAACACTACATATTCCTGAGAATGTAACATAATCCACCAGGAACCACCGGCATCACCACAACACTACATATTCCTGAGAATGTAACATAACAATCCACCAGGAACCACCGGCATCTCCACAACACTACATATTCCTGAGAATGTAACATAATCCACCAGGAACCACCGGCATCTCCACAACACTACATATTCCTAAGAATGTAACATAACAATCCACCAGGAACCACCGGCATCTCCACAACACTACATATTCCTGAGAATGTAACATAATCCACCAGGAGCCACCGGCATCTCCACAACACTACATATTCCTGAGAATGTAACATAATCCACCAGGAGCCACCGGCATCACCACAACACTACATATTCCTGAGAATGTAACATAATCCACCAGGAACCACCGGCATCACCACAAGACTACATATTCCTGAGAATGTAACATAATCCACCAGGAACCACCGGCATCTCCACAACACTACATATTCCTGAGAATGTAACATAATCCACCAGGAACCACCGGCATCTCCACAACACTACATATTCCTGAGAATGTAACATAATCCACCAGGAACCACCGGCATCTCCACAACACTACATATTCCTGAGAATGTAACATAATCCACCAGGAACCACCGGCATCACCACAACACTACATATTCCTGAGAATGTAACATAATCCACCAGGAGCCACCGGCATCACCACAACACTACATATTCCTGAGAATGTAACATAACATCCACCAGGAACCACCGGCATCTCCACAACACTACATATTCCTGAGAATGTAACATAATCCACCAGGAGCCACCGGCATCACCACAACACTACATATTCCTGAGAATGTAACATAATCCACCAGGAACCACCGGCATCACCACAACACTACATATTCCTGAGAATGTAACATAATCCACCAGGAACCACCGGCATCACCACAACACTACATATTCCTGAGAATGTAACATAATCCACCAGGAGCCACCGGCATCACCACAACACTACATATTCCTGAGAATGTAACATAACAATCCACCAGGAACCACCGGCATCTCCACAACACTACATATTCCTGAGAATGTAACATAACAATCCACCAGGAGCCACCGGCATCTCCACAACACTACATATTCCTGAGAATGTAACATAATCCACCAGGAACCACCGGCATCACCACAACACTACATATTCCTGAGAATGTTACATAATCCACCAGGAGCCACCGGCATCACCACAACACTACATATTCCTGAGAATGTAACATAATCCACCAGGAGCCACCGGCATCTCCACAACACTACATATTCCTGAGAATGTAACGTAATCCACCAGGAACCACCGGCATCTCCACAACACTACATATTCCTGAGAATGTAACATAATCCACCAGGAGCCACCGGCATCTCCACAACACTACATATTCCTGAGAATGTAACGTAATCCACCAGGAACCACCGGCATCTCCACAACACTACATATTCCTGAGAATGTAACATAACCATCCACCAGGAACCACCGGCATCACCACAACACTACATATTCCTGAAAATGTAACATAATCCACCAGGAACCACCGGCATCACCACAACACTACATATTCCTGAGAATGTAACATAATCCACCAGGAGCCACCGGCATCTCCACAACACTACATATTCCTGAGAATGTAACATAATCCACCAGGAACCACCGGCATCACCACAACACTACATATTCCTGAGAATGTAACATAACCATCCACCAGGAACCACCGGCATCTCCACAACACTACATATTCCTGAGAATGTAACATAATCCACCAGGAGCCACCGGCATCTCCACAACACTACATATTCCTGAGAATGTAACATAACATCCACCAGGAGCCACCGGCATCACCACAACACTACATATTCCTGAGAATGTAACATAATCATCCACCAGGAGCCACCGGCATCTCCACAACACTACATATTCCTGAGAATGTAACATAACAATCCACCAGGAACCACCGGCATCACCACAACACTACATATTCCTGAGAATGTAACATAATCCACCAGGAACCACCGGCATCTCCACAACACTACATATTCCTGAGAATGTAACATAATCCACCAGGAGCCACCGGCATCTCCACAACACTACATATTCCTGAGAATGTAACATAATCCACCAGGAACCACCGGCATCTCCACAACACTACATATTCCTGAGAATGTAACATAACCATCCACCAGGAGCCACCGGCATCTCCACAACACTACATATTCCCGAGAATGTAACATAATCCACCAGGAGCCACCGGCATCTCCACAACACTACATATTCCCGAGAATGTAACATAATCCACCAGGAGCCACCGGCATCACCACAACACTACATATTCCTGAGAATGTAACATAATCCACCAGGAGCCACCGGCATCTCCACAACACTACATATTCCTGAGAATGTAACACAATCCACCAGGAGCCACCGGCATCACCACAACACTACATATTCCTGAGAATGTAACATAACCATCCACCAGGAACCACCGGCATCACCACAACACTACATATTCCTGAGAATGTAACATAATCCACCAGGAACCACCGGCATCTCCACAACACTACATATTCCTGAGAATGTAACATAACCATCCACCAGGAACCACCGGCATCACCACAACACTACATATTCCTGAGAATGTAACATAACAATCCACCAGGAACCACCGGCATCACCACAACACTACATATTCCTGAGAATGTAACATAATCCACCAGGAGCCACCAGCATCTCCACAACACTACATATTCCTGAGAATGTAACATAATCCACCAGGAACCACCGGCATCTCCACAACACTACATATTCCTGAGAATGTAACATAATCCACCAGGAGCCACCGGCATCACCACAACACTACATATTCCTGAGAATGTAACATAATCCACCAGGAGCCACCGGCATCTCCACAACACTACATATTCCTGAGAATGTAACATAATCCAACAGGAGCCACCGGCATCACCACAACACTACATATTCCTGAGAATGTAACATAATCCAACAGGAGCCACCGGCATCACCACAACACTACATATTCCTGAGAATGTAACATAATCCACCAGGAGCCACCGGCATCTCCACAACACTACATATTCCTGAGAATGTAACATAACCATCCACCAGGAGCCACCGGCATCACCACAACACTACATATTCCTGAGAATGTAACATAACCATCCACCAGGAACCACCATCATCACCACAACACTACATATTCCTGAGAATGTAACATAATCCACCAGGAGCCACCGGCATCTCCACAACACTACATATTCCTGAGAATGTAACATAACATCCACCAGGAGCCACCGGCATCACCACAACACTACATATTCCTGAGAATGTAACATAATCATCCACCAGGAGCCACCGGCATCTCCACAACACTACATATTCCTGAGAATGTAACATAACCATCCACCAGGAGCCACCGGCATCTCCACAACACTACATATTCCTGAGAATGTAACATAATCCACCAGGAGCCACCGGCATCACCACAACACTACATATTCCTGAGAATGTAACATAATCCACCAGGAACCACCGGCATCTCCACAACACTACATATTCCTGAGAATGTAACATAATCCACCAGGAGCCACCGGCATCTCCACAACACCACATATTCCTGAGAATGTAACATAATCATCCACCAGGAACCACCGGCATCTCCACAACACTACATATTCCTGAGAATGTAACATAATCCACCAGGAGCCACCGGCATCTCCACAACACTACATATTCCTGAGAATGTAACATAATCCACCAGGAACCACCGGCATCTCCACAACACTACATATTCCTGAGAATGTAACATAACATCCACCAGGAGCCACCGGCATCACCACAACACTACATATTCCTGAGAATGTAACATAACCATCCACCAGGAACCACCGGCATCACCACAACACTACATATTCCTGAGAATGTAACATAATCCACCAGGAACCACCGGCATCACCACAACACTACATATTCCTGAGAATGTAACATAACAATCCACCAGGAACCACCGGCATCTCCACAACACTACATATTCCTGAGAATGTAACATAACCATCCACCAGGAACCACCGGCATCTCCACAACACTACATATTTCTGAGAATGTAACATAATCCACCAGGAGACACCGGCATCTCCACAACACTACATATTCCTGAGAATGTAACATAATCCACCAGGAACCACCGGCATCACCACAACACTACATATTCCTGAGAATGTAACATAACAATCCACCAGGAACCACCGGCATCTCCACAACACTACATATTCCTGAGAATGTAACATAATCCACCAGGAACCACCGGCATCTCCACAACACTACATATTCCTAAGAATGTAACATAACAATCCACCAGGAACCACCGGCATCTCCACAACACTACATATTCCTGAGAATGTAACATAATCCACCAGGAGCCACCGGCATCTCCACAACACTACATATTCCTGAGAATGTAACATAATCCACCAGGAACCACCGGCATCACCACAACACTACATATTCCTGAGAATGTAACATAACCATCCACCAGGAGCCACCGGCATCACCACAACACTACATATTCCTGAGAATGTAACATAATCCACCAGGAGCCACCGGCATCTCCACAACACTACATATTCCTGAGAATGTAACATAACATCCACCAGGAGCCACCGGCATCACCACAACACTACATATTCCTGAGAATGTAACATAATCATCCACCAGGAGCCACCGGCATCTCCACAACACTACATATTCCTGAGAATGTAACATAATCCACCAGGAGCCACCGGCATCTCCACAACACTACATATTCCTGAGAATGTAACATAACCATCCACCAGGAGCCACCGGCATCTCCACAACACTACATATTCCTGAGAATGTAACATAATCCACCAGGAGCCACCGGCATCTCCACAACACTACATATTCCTGAGAATGTAACATAACCATCCACCAGGAGCCACCGGCATCTCCACAACACTACATATTCCTGAGAATGTAACATAACCATCCACCAGGAGCCACCGGCATCTCCACAACACTACATATTCCTGAGAATGTAACATAATCCACCAGGAGCCACCGGCATCTCCACAACACTACATATTCCTGAGAATGTAACATAATCCACCAGGAGCCACCGGCATCACCACAACACTACATATTCCTGAGAATGTAACATAACCATCCACCAGGAGCCACCGGCATCTCCACAACACTACATATTCCTGAGAATGTAACATAATCCACCAGGAGCCACCGGCATCTCCACAACACTACATATTCCTGAGAATGTAACATAACCATCCACCAGGAGCCACCGGCATCTCCACAACACTACATATTCCTGAGAATGTAACATAATCCACCAGGAGCCACCGGCATCTCCACAACACTACATATTCCTGAGAATGTAACATAACAATCCACCAGGAGCCACCGGCATCTCCACAACACTACATATTCCTGAGAATGTAACATAATCCACCAGGAGCCACCGGCATCACCACAACACTACATATTCCTGAGAATGTAACATAATCCACCAGGAGCCACCGGCATCACCACAACACTACATATTCCTGAGAATGTAACATAATCCACCAGGAGCCACCGGCATCACCACAACACTACATATTCCTGAGAATGTAACATAATCCACCAGGAACAGATGACATCATACTCTTCATTGTCATGTTGAATACACCTAGACCCACTACACAGTGACCCCTACCCATATCGCACTAGTGAGAGGAAGCCACGACATCATTAAGACACTTTGTATTCAGGAGAACGGAGCTCATGACATCATCCAGACGTGGCATCTTCTAGAGATCCCATATGGGCCTTCTGAGATGTCTTACTACACATAATATATCCGTGTGTTGTACAATTTGTGTCTCTCCTTATAATTGGCTTTGTGGAGCAGATCCCGTGTACAGTGCTGCAGTATGTGGTAGCGCTATATCCTGCCACGTCTTATATCAGCTTCATGGAAGCCTCACAGAGACTCAGTAATTGCAGCAGGGTCCAATTACACCATATAGATGACATCCCCTGTCCTCCCGCTCGTCATTATGTCACAGGGAGGTTTTGTCACTATGTGTCAGCAGCCCAGTGGGTGGCTCTCTGATGGGTCGATGGCATTGGCTTTCCATGGACATACATAACATGCAATGACTGCAGCTCTCCTATGATTAGAAGGGACTCGCCGCCCATTGATCCCCGCTCGTTACATCAAATTGCTGCACTGAAGTTCTGTGTCATCCTGGATTTTAACTATTTGTGAACTGGTGGAGTCCTGTTCTAGTGGAGGCACAAGCCGATTCTCATGGTCTGGAGGCACTCGGAGCTCAGTCCTGAGGAGTGATGACATTTTTGCTATGTTCTGTATATTTATATATAGTAAATATATCATCTGGGTACTCAGATGAGTAGCGCCCGTGAGAAAATGCAAATATGGGATAGGTCCAACATCACCCGATTCGCCAGTCCCATAGAGGTGAATGGAGTTCTGGTCATGTCTAATTTCCGCTTTTGGTCCCCCTGAAGCGATCCACCCCGGGTATTCATACGCGTTCACTACTTCATATCTGTTCTGTCCTAAGTGATCTCTAGAGCTCCCCCTAGTGGCGCCAGAACTATATCATGTTGTAAAGAGGCCATAGATAAAAACCTGGTCAACCTCTGGACTGGAACAGGTCACAGTTGTCAGGATTTGGGACAATCACAAAACATGGCTATGGTTGGACCTTAAATTGGGTAAACTGTAGGAGGATGAGAAGTTTGTATCCTGGCAGGGGCATTTACTATGTGGCCATTATAGCAAATACCCAGCTTTTCCACATTACTGCTCCTGAGGCATGGGACACCTGACTACACTCCTGTCCACTAGTTACCACATATATAACTCTGCTACATCACCTTTATCAAATCCTGGATTGTCTGCTGACCCACATGACTAACACTGCTGTGCTGCAAAATGGGCTCTGCTACATCAAACCTCGACCCACCCACCTCTGAGGACCCTTAGTGTCTATATCCTGAACTTGTCCATAGCGTCCCCTGATGGTTCATCTAATAGAACTGGTGCTGTGACTGGTAGGTTCCAGGTTCTGGATCCAACCTGAAATCACTATCCAAGGAATGCAAAGCCGGAGCAATCCACATACCTGGACAATGTAGAAAACAAACACAGGGTTAATTGGTGTCCATATAAACTGAGACCCAGACGGATGTGTGTGAACCGCACCGCATAGTTCTCATGAGTTTGTTACAATGTATCAGTGAAGAAAGCAAAATAAATACACTTCCCCATTTTCCTGGGCTGCACTGATACATTGTAACGAGCTGGATTTTTATGTGTAGATGCTGTAGCATTCAGCAGGTTCAGGGTAGTGTGTGCACCACAAGGAACCCAAAACACATGGATTAGCACCCTGTTACTTCCCAGTTCTCCAAATTGCCTGTATCTGACACATGGCTGGGGCCCCAAGTAATGACATGGGTTGTGTTATGGGTAAGTCTATTGCTATATAAGGCAGACAAAGCACTGAATTACAGGCGGTACCTGGTGCATCTATGAGGTACAACTCCCACTCATCTCAGTATAAATCAGTCTTCATTTATCTCCAGAGCTCCCCCTAGTGGTGCAAGGAGACATAACTGACCACATTGAGGATTTGAAGCTCTTTATTAGCCATTTCTGACCACTAATAATTACTTACTATAAAATCTAGGACCTAATCAGAGTCAAAACACTAAAACTATGGGGCACAAGTATCACAGTTTCTCGGCTGCCACTTTTTTAAGTTTCCTGAAGGTGCCCTACTTAGTCATTACAATGTATCTTATGTTATTTCCCTTTGTGATACATGTGATGAGTTGTCAGTTTAGTCTCACTTTTGCAACTTTTTTTTTTTTCCGTCGTGCAACTTTGTAGTCTAAAATAGCAGCTGCGAAAGTAATTCTGGGTCTTTGTGACTTATTAGGCGCAGGAATGGGACAATCTCAGACAACTGGGGTAGAAAGATACATCGGGCCCCTGCATCACATCCCGGAGGCAGATAACTTTGTGCTTAATTCTGCGCCTAAAAAGTCTCAAACTGCGAAAAGTGTCACAAAACAAAGTAACAGAATGCGACGCCAGTGATACACGTCCCCCTATAACTCGTATTATACGTCTCCTCCTGCACTTGCATCTTTATTTCTTAAATGTTTCGTCCTCAGAACGAAAAGGTTTCTGATCTGTGACCCAAAATCCAATCAGACTCCCATCCAGCCAGACGGAAGGAAAGTTTAATAAAAACTAATTAAAGTTTCCAACGACTGCAAAATATGTCAATGCCGAGGAGCAGCGCTCGGCACCGTCCCGCGCACACCCTCTAATTACTTTCAGAAAGTGGGTGATGATTCATTGGGTGGTTCTTCCTTTAACAAGTTCCTAAATCTTCTGGAGGAGCTCAGATTTTCTCATTTGTGTTATTTTCTGAGGTTATTAAAGAGGAAATCCGGCTCAGTAAATGCATTAAAGCTTTAGGGACCTCCATGAACTAACAGGGGAGCATCTCCTTCTCTGGAGGACTCAACACATCCAGTCCTCACATAGACAGTCTACTGATTGCAATAAGAAATGTGTAATACACCCTATGACCTGCAGGGGGCACTGCAATAGATTCTTCCATGGAACTCCTGAAGAAGTGTATTTGTGGTTGAGGCTATTTCTTTCTTTGGAGGACTCAATACATTAATAATAAGAAATGTGAAATACTTCCTATGACCTGCGGGGGCACTGCAGAGAGACTCAATAGATACTTCAGTTCAGGAAATCCATATATGCATTCAGGACCTGCACTAGTTAGCTGTTGTAAAGCGTCTCTTTTGCTTTGAAGGACTCGACAGACATGTAAATGTAGACATTTTACTGAGTTTACCAGGAAATGTGTAATACTTCATATGTCCTGCGGGGGCAGTGCAGGAAAATTAAATAGCTGCTTTGGTTCAGAAGACTTATAAAGCCATCAAGAATTCAGCAAGTCTCTTTCTCTTTAGGTAAACTCAACATAGATATCTATTGTTGTTATTATAAAATGTGTAATATTTCATGTGTCCTGTGGGGGCACTGCAGAAAATCCAGTTGCTTCGGTTCAGGAAACTGGTTAATGCACCTGTGAAGTACAGTATTAGCTGAATTGGATTAGACTCAACACATTGGTGTCTTATATAGACAGTCGATTGATTTCACTGGGAAATGTGTAATCCTTACTTTGTCCTGCAGGGGCAGTGCAGAAATAAATACTTGTTCCACTTCAGGAAAGTCATTTTGGAATTGAATACCTTCACAGGTCCTTTTGCTTTGCAGGGTTTATCTCTTTGGAGGACTCGTCATATTTATGCACCTTACACAGTCTATGGGTTTCCATTATAAGTGTGTAATACTTCCTTTGTCCTGCAGGGGCAGTGCAGAATTTTTAATACTTGCTGATGGTTTTATGATATATGGTGGTTCCGGTAATGACAAAATTCTTGAGCGAGTAAATAATGTACGGTCTCTCTAACCAAATCCGAGAGGTCCCTTTAATGTGTGGCCAGGGGGTCCTACGTGTGTGAATCCTTAGGATGGAGCAGTTATCCTCCCGGATGGGGGCGGGGTCTTCCTTTTGTTCTTTCATCTCACTTTACGTTAATTATTAAGTAACTTCCTACAATCTCCATGTATTTTTCGACAATCAATGTGCAGCTTTACAGAACATGATCAGTGACCTTCCCACCCTCAAGGTCATAAGCTGTCCCACACCGCTAATTAATCATTTATCAGCTTATAACTAACGGGAACCGATTATACTGCACCCAGTACTTACCAAAGAGTCATAACGAATAGAAAAGTGTCACTCTAAATGATACATTACAGTACAGGATAAGTCATTTTATACACAGTGACTGCTCCAGCAGCAGAATAGTGAGTGCAGCTCTGGGGTATAATGCAGGATGTAACTCAGGATCAGTACAGGATAAGTAATGTCATGTATGTACACAGTGACTGCACCACCAGCAGAATAGTGAGTGCAGCTCTGGAGTATAATACAGGATGTAACTCAGGATCAGTACAGGATAAGTAATGTCATGTATGTACACAGTGACTGCACCAGCAGCAGCATAGTGAGTGCAGCTCTGGGGTATAATACAGGATGTAACTCAGGATCAGTACAGGATAAGTAATGTCATGTATGTACACAGTGACTGCACCAGCAGCAGAATAGTGAGTGCAGCTCTGGGGTATAATACAGGATGTAACTCAGGATCAGTACAGGATAAGTAATGTCATGTATGTACACAGTGACTGCACCAGCAGCAGAATAGTGAGTGCAGCTCTGGGGTATAATACAGGATGTAACTCAGGATCAGTACAGGATAAGTAATGTCATGTATGTACACAGTGACTGCACCAGCAGCAGAATAGTGAGTGCAGCTCTGGGGTATAATACAGGATGTAACTCAGGATCAGTACAGGATAAGTAATGTCATGTATGTACACAGTGACTGCACCAGCAGCAGAATAGTGAGTGCAGCTCTGGAGTATAATACAGGATGTAACTCAGGATCAGTACAGGATAAGTAATGGCATGTATGTACACAGTGACTGCACCAGCAGCAGAATAGTGAGTGCAGCTCTGGGGTATAATACAGGATGTAACTCAGGATCAGTACAGGATAAGTAATGTCATGTAAGTACACAGTGACTGCACCAGCAGCAGAATAGTGAGTGCAGCTCTGGGGTATAATACAGGATGTAACTCAGGATCAGTACAGGATAAGTAATGTCATGTATGTACACAGTGACTGCACCAGCAGCAGAATAGTGAGTGCAGCTCTGGGGTATAATACAGGATGTAACTCAGGATCAGTACAGGATAAGTAATGTCATGTATGTACACAGTGACTGCACCAGCAGCAGAATAGTGAGTGCAGCTCTGGGGTATAATACAGGATGTAACTCAGGATCAGTACAGGATAAGTAATGTCATGTATGTACACAGTGACTGCACCAGCAGCAGAATAGTGAGTGCAGCTCTGGAGTATAATACAGGATGTAACTCAGGATCAGTACAGGATAAGTAATGTCATGTATGTACACAGTGACTGCACCAGCAGCAGAATAGTGAGTGCAGCTCTGGGGTATAATGCAGGATGTAACTCAGGATCAGTACAGGATAAGTAATGTCATGTATGTACACAGTGACTGCACCAGCAGCAGAATAGTGAGTGCAGCTCTGGGGTATAATACAGGATGTAACTCAGGATCAGTACAGGATAAGTAATGTCATGTATGTACACAGTGACTGCACCAGCAGAATAGTGAGTGCAGCTCTGGAGTATACAGGATGTTTCACCACTATCCCTGTGCCGTTCATGCAGAAGCTCAGGAGTCGCTGTTCCTGTGTTTTGGAGACTCCCCCCATCATATTCCCGTCATGAGATGTCTCGGCACGTCTCTTCCGTACATTATCAGTATAAATGGCCGCCCCGGCACTCGGTTGTCGGATCCTGTGGGACGTTTTGGTTACCTGCCAGATGTCGTATTCCGGGACCACAGATAACGCGGGTGCAAAGGCCTGAAAACTTTGACAGAAATAAATCATTGTGACGGGGTGCGGAGCGGCGGCCACTTATCGCAGCACATTGCAGCTCATCACAGAACGCGTCCATATAGGACTCGTCTCACTAATAGGATGATAATGTCACCAGGATTTATGGAGGAGCGGAGGGAAGCATCAAAGTCTGGCCAGAGGACCCAAATACCTCAGGGGCCACCCGTACACTAGCAGCCTAGGACTATACTGCCCAAAGGGCCCAAACACCTCAGGGGCCTCCTGTATACTAGGAGCCCAGGACTATACTGACCAGAGGGCTCAAACACCTCAGGGGCCACCCGTACACTAGGAGCCCAAGACTATACTGATCAGAGGACCCAAACATGTCAGAGGCCTCCCATACACTAGGGGTCCAGAACTTTACTGACCAAAGGGCCCAAACAACTCGTAGGCTAACCATAAACTAGGAGCCCAAGACTATACTGACCAGAGGGCCCAAACACCTCAGGAGCCACCCGTACGGTAGGAGCCCAGGACTATACTGACCAGAGGACCCAAATATCTCAGAGGCCACCCGTACAGTAGAGGACAAGGACTATACTGACCATACTGCAAAAATATCTCAGAGGCCACCTGTACACTACAGTTCTAGGCTTATACTAACCAGAGGATCCAAATATCTCAGAGGCCACCCATACACTAGGGGCCCAGGACTATACTAACGAGAGGACCCCAATATCTCAGAGGGTCCGAACATCTAAGAGGTCACCTGTAAACTAGCATCTCTCCCAACTGTCCCGGATTCGGTGGGATAGTCCCAGTTTGTAGGCACTGTCCCACCATCACGGATGGTTGGGAGAATGTCCCATTGTGTTGCACAATATCCCGCCTCCTGGTTCCTGACCCAACACACTAAGGAGCAGAGCCAAGGCTGGATCAGCTCCTACTTCCTCCACATTTCTCATTTTGCTCTTTAGTAGAGATGTGTGAAGGTAGCTTCTCCTATGACTGGCCCCGTCCCCTCCTCCATAATCTCAGAGCCCCGGGAGAAGAGGACTGTGGGAGAACAAGGGAAAGGTAAGTAGCAAACTTGCTTCTTACAATATGAGGGGAGGGGGCCACACGATGAAAGAGGAGAGGGGGCCACAATATGAGGGGAGTCGGACACAATATAAGAGAGGACAGTGGGCCAAAATATGAGGTGACAGGAGCCACAATATGAGGCGAGTGGAGGAGGACTGGGGCCACAATACGAGGGGGTGGAGGAGGACAGGGACCACCATATGAGTGGAGGGGGCCACCATATGAGAGAGGATAGGGGGCCACAGTATGAGAGAGAACAGGGAGCCACAAATATAAAGCAGGACAAGGGGCCACAATATAAGGGGTCAGGACCACATATATATACATGTGTGTTTGTGTATATATATATACTTTATTGCTAAATGAAATTCCTTTACATTTACCCACTTTTAACCTTATTTCATCACCTTGTGTTTGGCTTCAGTTTTTTTTAGTAATTATCTTTGAGAGATAATTATTAATTCAGATGACGCTCATTCCTTGTGATAAGCGAGAAGGCAAGGTGACCCGTTTTGTTAATCCAGCGTGAAGATTAGTAGACATCAAAAGACGCTGACTTATTGATGTCTGTTCTGCTCCATAAACTCCCAGGCACATTGTACAATGCACACGAGTGACGGTGTCCATGGTGCTGAATATACCGTATACCGGAGCCGTCTCCTGCTGTAACGTGTTCATGTATACCAGGTCACTGGGAAAATTGCCTGACTACGTAGGATCCAGACAGGTTCCGGGAGTAGTAATACGAGACTATCATTCACATGTATGAGTGGTGAGGTCACTCGAAAGTATGAGAGGTCATAAAAATCCCATATGTTCCTCTATCCTATCCACAAAGCCCTTACGCCTAGAAACCACTGTGCCGCACAGCGTTCGGCAAGGTTATACCACTGTACTGTAGGCGTTCAGATATATACCATGTATGGGCAATGTCTGTGAGAGAAGAGAGGAATCCTGGGAACCAGAACAATTATAACGGCCAATCCCAACAAACAAGCCCTAGCAGCCATAAAACCACCGTGCTACACAAATGTGGGCAAAAGTCCTAGCTATATAATTTCAAACAATATAATTGAGGGGAGAGAAAAACATATCCACAAACAACCCCCTCCATGTCTGTTTTCAAGCTGTAATTATCCTCCTTCCATAATTCCGTAGCCTTTATCCCATTGGATGAAACGGTCCTTTTTTTTCGGATTCTCATTGTACGGTTCCCGAGGAGCGCTCAATAAACCGGTATTATTCCCGCCTATATCTCTACCCAACAGCCCCATAATTTTCTATTCACACGATGGCACAATACCCACAATACATTCCGAAATAACAACAGGAATAATAAGAGTCTTTTTGAAATTTTTACACGTTCCGCTCCACGTAGGCTGTAATACGCATCTTCCTTGACTTTTGTCAATAATAACGAATAATGAATAATCTCCGGCTAACAATAAGCTGCAGTCAACTTAATTATGATCCAAAAAAAAACGCAGAACTTCTACAAAACCCCTTCGCTTCAATTGAGCGAAGAAAAAGTAGTCAAAAAGTAGTCAAAAAGATCGTGAAGAGTCATCAACGTGAAGAGTTAAAGATTTACTGTAACGACCCAGAAGTTTCAAGACAGATTGTGGCTTTAATTGTGTCAACCTGGTCAAAGAGTTTCATTAGACCCGGCCTCAGTAATAATGCATGAGGCTTTTCCTCAAGGTCATCAAGGGCTGAGAATCAGACGTGGGAAAGCTGTCGGAGAGGAAAGGGAAAAAAAAAACATTCTTGTAGTCTGGAATATGTGAGCAATGCATTGAGCTGCCCTAAGGAATTTTCCAGGGTTCTTTTAACAGCGGTGTTTTTTTCCCAATTAAGTATCAGATCAATGGATAAATCATGGTCTTCACAACGCAATGGGGGGGGGGGCTTTGTAGAAGAAGTTTTTTGATGCCTATTGTGATAGTCAATTCTGTAACAGGAGGAGTTTTTCAAAAGACCCAAGAGATGTAATATTACTTAAAGGGTTTTTCCACCTTAACCTTCTCCGGAACCCCGCCACTCTCTGTTTACGAGGCCATGGTGGATTGAGACAGTTCTGATCTTCTCAGTTCCTACATCCTTGGAATTGTTTACGAGGCCATGGTGGGTTGAGTCAGTTCTGATCTTCTCAGTTCCTACATCCTTGGAATTGTTTACGAGTAGAGATGAGCGAGCACTAAAATGCTCGGGTGCTCGTTATTCGAGACGAACTTTTCCAGATGCTCGAGTGCTCGTCTCGAATAACGAGCCCCATTGAAGTCAATGGGAGACCCGAGCATTTTTCAAAGGGACCATGGTTCAGGAATAAAATGTGTTATTTAATTGAAAAAGAATGTCTTTTGATAAGTTAGCAGATGTATGCAAACATCTACAATCTATTCTTCACTGTTCCGCGCGTATATTATCTCCCGACAAGTTAACAGATGTGAAGAACAGTGAAGAATAGAATAAAAACAGTGAACACAGTGAACACAGGATCATTTAAGTGAAAAACGCAGTGAAAAACACAGTGAAGAATAGATTACAGATGTTTGGCACATCTGCTTACTTGTCGGGGTGATACGCTGTCCCGGGATCCGCTCCTCTTCTTCCACTGAAGTCTCCCCGTGCTGCCCGATGTCTCCCCGTGCTGCCCGATGTCTCCCCCGTGCTGCCCGATGTCTCCCCGTGCTGCCCGATGTCTCCCCCGTGCTGCCCGATGTCTCCCCCGTGCTGCCCGATGTCTCCCCGTGCTGCCCGATGTCTCCCTGCTGCTTGATGTCTCCCTGCTGCCGTTCTGCGCGTATCTTCCGACAAGTAAGCAGATGTGCCGAACATCTGTAATCTATTCTTCACTGTCTTTTTCACTTAAATGATCCTGTGTTCACTGTGTTCACTGTTTTTATTCTATTCTTCATTGTTCTTCACTGTGTTTTTTTAATTAAATGCTCGATCTCGAGCAGGGGAAATACTCGTCCGAGCAACGAGCCGTTTCGAGTACCTTAATACTCGAACGAGCATCAAGCTCGGACGAGTATACTCGCTCATCTCTATTTACGAGGCCATGGTGGGTTGAGTCAGTTCTGATCTTCTAAATTCCTACATCCTTGGAACTGTTTACGAGGCCATGGTGGGTTGAGTCCATACTGATCTTCTCATTTCCTACACCCTCGGAAGACGGAGGCCGCCATTATGGACAAGTGATAGTGGGAAAAGTTGGACAGATTTGAAGAAGAAATTTGTAGTACAATTCTTTTCATTTCGACAGCAGATATTCAGTCTAGAAGTGGATGAGTTCCAGTCCATTGTACAGCGAAATGATCTCTATTGTACTCAGATAGTGGTCACCCAGACTGGAAGTCAAGTGGTTCTCTAGGAGTTATATATGATGAGCTATCAGTATCTGATCGTGCATCAATCAGCTGTTTGCCCTGTAATAATCACGGGTCATGGAGCCAGAAGCTGTTGGCTCTGTGCCCATGTAGTCACGGGAAGCTGTAAATGGTAGAAATATCTGCCACCATCTATACAGATATCTCTGAATAGCCTGGAGGACTCTCGTTGCTTAATTCTGTCTTCTTAGCTCTAATCCAATCACAAAGATTCTGCTGGATTTCATGGAAAGACCCTACGCATCTGCTTTACGAGAACCTTCGGAATGATCATCCCATACATTTGTTTTAGATCCTTTTATGTTTTGATAGATCTGTCCTGATTCAGTTCCATCCTTGTATGTGGACACGTATGTCATATGTATAATCCGCTGGCACAATCTATAATCCCATCAGCCATTGCTCGTCTTTAAACGGCTCTTCCGGGAATATGCAAATCCATTCCCAATCCTCATAACTTATAGAGAAGCCGGGAGAAGATGGGTAATTTGCATTGATGTAAAAATTATACTCTAATATCTTCGGCCAAGAACCCGAAACAATTTTCCAGATCAGATAAATTGCCGGTTCAACACAACTGATGAAAAGAATATGTGTTTTCATTCCATCCGGCAAAATGAATGCGTAATTTCCATTAAGACAAGACTATAACAAACTCTCGGGCAGCCAAGACCGTCACATTTATAGCGGATGAAACATGACCGCCGAAATGACAGCTATTTGTTTGGAAATTGAGCGATTCTGTGTCATTAAAGGCTGGTGCTGCCCGGGGGGAAGACGCTCTGAGTGAGTTGGACACGAGATGGAGGCGTGAGGTGGCGGTACTACAAAGGCTTTTACGTTACAGCAGTAACAATGTTACTGGATTCTGATGTATTCTAAGAATTTGGAAGTGATGAATATGATGTGACTTGATCAGTGTTGGATTGGGGTTCCTTGGGTCCACCAGGTAAATTTATTCTTGGAGCCCACCCTCCATCATACCCCAGGAAATAGACCCTAGTAGCCTTCTACTGCACAGTATAGGTCATATTCTGCTGAATATGAAGGGTCTCAGTGATGTCACTGGTTCCTGGTGGATTGATAGGCTGGGTTCTGCTGAATATTAGGGGTCTCAGTGATGTCACTGGTTCCTGGTGGTTTGATAGGCTGGGTTCTGCTGAATATGAAGGGTCTCTATGATGTCATTGGTTCCTGGTGGATTGATAGGTTGGGTTCTGCTGAATATGAAGGATCTCTGTGATGTCACTGGTTCCTGGTGGATTGATAGGTTGGGTTCTGCTGAATATGAAGGATCTCTATGATGTCATTGGTTCCTGGTGGATTGATAGGTTGGGTTCTGCTGAATATGAAGGGTCTCTGAGATGTCATTGGTTCCTGGTGGATTGATAGGCTGGGTTCTGCTGAATATGAAGGGTCTCTGAGATGTCATTGGTTCCTGGTGGATTGATAGGTTGGGTTCTGCTGAATATGAAGGATCTCTATGATGTCACTGGTTCCTGGTGGATTGATAGGTTGGGTTCTGCTGAATATGAAGGATCTCTGTGATGTCACTGGTTCCTGGTGGATTGATAGGTTGGGTTCTGCTGAATATGAAGGATCTCTGTGATGTCACTGGTTTCTGGTGGATTGATAGGTTGGGTTCTGCTGAATATGAAGGATCTCTGTGATGTCATTGGTTCCTGGTGGATTGATAGGTTGGGTTCTGATTGATATGAAGGATCTCTGTGATGTCACTGGTTTCTGGTGGATTGATAGGTTGGGTTCTGCTGAATATGAAGGATCTCTGTGATGTCATTGGTTCCTGTTGGATTGATAGGTTGGGTTCTGATTGATATGAAGGATCTCTGTGATGTCACTGGTTTCTGGTGGATTGATAGGTTGGGTTCTGCTGAATATGAAGGATCTCTGTGATGTCACTGGTTCCTGGTGGTTTGATAGGCTGGGTTCTGCTGAATATGAAGGGTCTCTATGATGTCACTGGTTCCTGGTGGGATTGATAGGTTGGGTTCTGCTGAATATGAAGGGTCTCTGAGATGTCATTGGTTCCTGGTGGATTGATAGGTTGGGTTCTGCTGAATATGAAGGATCTCTATGATGTCACTGGTTCCTGGTGGATTGATAGGCTGGCTTCTGCTGAATATGAAGGATCTCTGTGATGTCACTGGTTCCTGGTGGATTGATAGGTTGGGTTCTGCTGAATATGAAGGATCTCTGTGATGTCACTGGTTCCTGGTGGATTGATAGGTTGGGTTCTGCTGAATATGAAGGATCTCTGTGATGTCACTGGTTTCTGGTGGATTGATAGGTTGGGTTCTGCTGAATATGAAGGATCTCTGTGATGTCATTGGTTCCTGGTGGATTGATAGGTTGGGTTCTGCTGAATATGAAGGGTCTCTGAGATGTCATTGGTTCCTGGTGGATTGATAGGTTGGGTTCTGCTGAATATGAAGGATCTCTATGATGTCACTGGTTCCTGGTGGATTGATAGGCTGGGTTCTGCTGAATATGAAGGATCTCTATGATGTCACTGGTTCCTGGTGGATTGATAGGCTGGGTTCTGCTGAATATGAAGGATCTCTATGATGTCACTGGTTCCTGGTGGATTGATAGGTTGGGTTCTGCTGAATATGAAGGATCTCTGTGATGTCACTGGTTCCTGGTGGATTGATAGGTTGGGTTCTGCTGAATATGAAGGATCTCTGTGATGTCATTGGTTCCTGGTGGATTGATAGGCTGGGTTCTGCTGAATATGAAGGATCTCTGTGATGTCATTGGTTCCTGGTGGATTGATAGGCTGGGTTCTGCTGAATATGAAGGGTCTCTGAGATGTCATTGGTTCCTGGTGGATTGATAGGTTGGGTTCTGCTGAATATGAAGGATCTCTGTGATGTCACTGGTTCCTGGTGGGATTGATAGGCTGGGTTCTGCTGAATATGAAGGGTCTCTGAGATGTCATTGGTTCCTGGTGGATTGATAGGTTGGGTTCTGCTGAATATGAAGGATCTCTATGATGTCACTGGTTCCTGGTGGGATTGATAGGTTGGGTTCTGCTGAATATGAAGGGTCTCTGAGATGTCATTGGTTCCTGGTGGATTGATAGGCTGGGTTCTGCTGAATATGAAGGATCTCTGTGATGTCATTGGTTCCTGGTGGATTGATAGGCTGGGTTCTGCTTAATATGAAGGGTCTCTGAGATGTCATTGGTTCCTGGTGGATTGATAGGCTGGGTTCTGCTGAATATGAAGGGTCTCTGAGATGTCATTGGTTCCTGGTGGATTGATAGGTTGGGTTCTGCTGAATATGAAGGGTCTCTGAGATGTCATTGGTTCCTGGTGGATTGATAGGTTGGGTTCTGCTGAATATGAAGGATCTCTATGATGTCACTGGTTCCTGGTGGGATTGATAGGTTGGGTTCTGCTGAATATGAAGGGTCTCTGAGATGTCATTGATTCCTGGTGGATTGATAGGCTGGGTTCTGCTGAATATGAAGGATCTCTGTGATGTCATTGGTTCCTGGTGGATTGATAGGCTGGGTTCTGCTTAATATGAAGGGTCTCTGAGATGTCATTGGTTCCTGGTGGATTGATAGGCTGGGTTCTGCTGAATATGAAGGGTCTCTGAGATGTCATTGGTTCCTGGTGGATTGATAGGCTGGGTTCTGCTGAATATGAAGGGTCTCTGAGATGTCATTGGTTCCTGGTGGATTGATAGGCTGGGTTCTGCTGAATATGAAGGGTCTCTGAGATGTCATTGGTTCCTGGTGGATTGATAGGTTGGGTTCTGCTGAATATGAAGGGTCTCTGAGATGTCATTGGTTCCTGGTGGATTGATAGGTTGGGTTCTGCTGAATATGAAGGATCTCTATGATGTCACTGGTTCCTGGTGGGATTGATAGGTTGGGTTCTGCTGAATATGAAGGATCTCTATGATGTCACTGGTTCCTGGTGGGATTGATAGGTTGGGTTCTGCTGAATATGAAGGATCTCTGTGATGTCACTGGTTCCTGGTGGGATTGATAGGCTGGGTTCTGCTGAATATGAAGGGTCTCTGAGATGTCATTGGTTCCTGGTGGATTGATAGGTTGGGTTCTGCTGAATATGAAGGATCTCTATGATGTCACTGGTTCCTGGTGGGATTGATAGGTTGGGTTCTGCTGAATATGAAGGATCTCTGTGATGTCACTGGTTCCTGGTGGATTGATAGGTTGGGTTCTGCTGAATATGAAGGATCTCTGTGATGTCATTGGTTCCTGGTGGATTGATAGGCTGGGTTCTGCTGAATATGAAGGATCTCTGTGATGTCATTGGTTCCTGGTGGATTGATAGGCTGGGTTCTGCTGAATATGAAGGGTCTCTGAGATGTCACTGGTTCCTGGTGGATGATTTTGCTTAATAAAAATAATAATAAATTATTAGCTAAAAGAGAATCTGTCCTCATAAACCACTACCAGTATGTTTTCAAGCAGCCTCAGATCTTCCAGATTTTCAGATCTTTCATTATTATTTCTTTTATGACCTAGTGTGGTGGCATCGCTCAGGAAATCAGCTTTGAAGTGGTTGTTTAGAGTCAAGAAGTCTGAGAGTTTAGCACTGAAGTAAAGCTCTCTCCTCCTAAGAATACCCCTTTGCCTTGTATTTATGTTCCTGCATGGAACATTTTAAGGTGGGGAGAGCTTGACTTCAGTACCGAGCTCTCCACCTCTATGGCTTTATACAACCAATTTCACATCTCACCTCAACATTGATTTTCTGGATGATGCTACCACACTGGGCCATGAATAAAACACGACCTGGAAGGTGTTTCAAATCTTGCTGACAGGTTCTCTTTACGTTTAGTAACTCACCAATTCTAAGCTTTTTACAAGACATCTAGAAGAAGGTAATGATTTGAGTGAATGATTTTAAAATGCGTTGTGTGTTTTTCTATCCCGCGATCCAGTAAATCCTTCTTCCTATCTAACATCTAATTGTATTATAAGAGACCAATGTAGCAATAAAAGATAGATTTCGTTGGAAAATAATTGTGCATTCAGCCAGTGCCGGCAATCCGAAAACCCAAGGATGGCTTATTGATGGCGACTTCTCAGCTCCCTGAACTCCCTAACAAAACAAGTACTAAATCTCCAATATAAACCCAACAATGCGCCATGAAATTATCTTCTGTGCCTCCGCGAGAATGAATCACAGGTGAAGTCCGGAGATGTTTAAAGAAGATTACATTCCAGCCGGCGAAGCTTTAAATTCTTAATAAGCGTGTCTGGAGGCTTAGGTTAAAAGACTTGCCAAATGTAGAGCTGAGAATAACGTGTGAGCCCTCGCTACCTGCTGCTGACCTGCCCCATCTTCTCTCAGCACGTCCTGAAGAAGAGCTACAGATTACAGAGGTTTGTTTTCAGGGATTACGTATGCAAAACAAAAACAATGGGGGCCTAAAGAGCCGATATCCGATATGTTATAAATATAACATTCCCACAAGGAAACTCAAAAAGAGTTCATGATAAATGAGTGGCTCTAGGGTCTGCAACTACCTTCTTCGGTATGAAGGATTTGGCGTTGAATCATAGCTTCTACCCAAACCAGGAGAACAATAGTACAAGCAAGTCACGTTAACTTGTTTCCGTCTATGTATAAACAGTCTTTTATTTTCCCAGAGGTAGCAGTGTATACCCCTACGGTAAGTATGCATATAGATTTAGAACCCATGGTGTAGCCCACCTTACAAATACAAGGCTTTTACCTTCTAAGAGTCTTTCTCGTTGCATCAAATTTCCACCATGCCCCATTAGTCAGCCAAAACTTTTTGTCTGGAAATAGGTAGACACAGTTCAGTGGAGTTTTTTAGAGTGGTGATAGATCCTAAAACAAAAGACTTTAATAAAGGTGTATGGGGGGGATGTTGCTCGCTTGATATACTTTCCATGGAATCTCTATAGAAGACAAATGAGCCTTCTACCAGATATTTGGGGCACGATCCAGCAGGGACCTGATGTAGGTAAAAAAAAAAACTGCTTACATTACATTTTCTGTGGCTGCTGACATGACTACCCTCATTTTCTGCTGTAACTCCGTAAACTATTCAACACAGGAGGTTGGCCAAGATCTTCCATGAGGCTTGGAGATGTAATGTTCAAGCTGAAGACTAAGAACCAATTATTGGCCAAGCAGAGCGTATATTGATCCAATTCAACTTCTCATACCAGTTTTTGGACTGGTGAATGTTAGGTTAAAAGAAACACCTCGCATTGCAGTATTTGTAGCTGACATAACTGGCCCTCGTTTGTAATTCCCAAGCAAGATTCAACATCGGGGGTTGGTCAAGATCTTCCACCGACCACAAGTGAATGGTTGAAGTCTTAGATACATTTCAGAGTTACTGGGCCAAGAATTAGTTCCAAGTTCCAACTGCATCGTCTTCTCTTACCAGTCTTCAAAGACAACTCCCTCGCGAAGGAAGAAACATTTAATCGGGCCCACATAACTAGGCAAACAATGGTCTACTAGATATTTGAGACCAGTTCCAACCAAAGACTATTCCAACTAGAGACTAAATACAGGTAAAAAGTAAACCACCATACCTTCCTGACATAGCTATCAACATGACTGGCCATCAATCTTTGTAGTAACTCATCATGCTACTCAACACGGGTGGTTTTCCAAGATCTTGCATGGACCATGGGTGATGGAGACACAGCCTTCACCTTATAGAGCCATTGGGTCATGGAGACACAACCTTCACCTTATAGAGCCATTGGGTGATGGAGACACAGCCTTCACCTTATAGAGCCATTGGGTGATGGAGACACAGCCTTCACCTTATAGAGCCATTGGGTGATGGAGACACAGCCTTCACCTTATAGAGCCATTGGGTGATGGAGACACAACCTTCACATTAAAGAGCCATTGGGTGATGGAGACACAACCTTCACATTAAAGAGCCATTTTGTGGCCAAGTACAGCTTACAATGACCCAAGTTTTCATACCAGTCTTCAGAGACATCTCTTCCGCGATGAGGAAGAATTCTGAAGACGGCCCAACGATCATAGGTAAACGACAAACCAACAAGTTGATGTTAATGGAGAAATAATTGAGCTATAATTAGTCTTTAATAATATCGGCCTGAAGTTTTGTATGTAATTTTCTGAGTGTCTTAAAAATAGCCCTCATGTCTAATTGCGGTTTTCAATTAATGCTCTCAGCTGTGCCGCGCGTCCACCGCTTAGGATGTAATTATGTGGCCGATGGATTATGAGAGATGCATTAAGAGGGTTTTTTATTTATTTTTTAAGTTGTCATTACATTCTCAAACCCATTAATCAAACCGGAAGCAAAGAGTCTGCGTCTGTCAGGATGTTTAGGGTTTGATCCCGAATCAGATTGGATCGACAGCCATAGACGCTCAATGCATGAGAGAAGCTACTGCTGATGCAAGATGACACACGAGGGATTTGTCTAGAAATGTGACAAAAGATTTTTAGTTTAGTATTATAGTATTTATATTCTTGTACATAGGGTGCAGTATTATAGTACCGGAGGGCACCTCCAACCACAGGTTAGCCTATGACTGTAGGTCTATTTGCTTGACCTATGTGCAGGAATATCTTTGCAGTGTGTATTCAGCTTTAGTTAGGACAATTTATTGCAAATGTTAAAACATATTTACAGGCCAGAGACATCTTGGCAAGTTCCTTGCTCCTCCCTCCCTCTTATACATGGCACCTGACTCTGCATGGGGTGACAAAGAGGGCAGGAGAAATCTTGCCAGGACTTTTTGGGTGTCTGGACCTCTGTGAGCCGCTGGTTGCTCGTGGTGGCTATTTTTATGTTGCTGTGACTCACACGTCTGTTTCTTTGGAAATGAAAGCCTCTGCATATTATGAGCACACGACCGGCTTCCTGGAAGCGAGCAGCACTCCTCGGGGTCTGACTTCACCCACAGCTTCTGGTCATCGTCAGAGACGTTCTGCTACTGCCGGTTCTCCCAATGTCCCAGGATGCAATAACCAACCTGTGATGGAGAAGCTTTGGAAAGTTATCCCCGTGATTGACACCTCTACTCCCCATCACTGACCCACGAGCCCAGGGGGCCTCATTGTACACGTTGCTAGATTCATTTACAACTTTCTTCATCTTGTTGCTCCACTTCTAGCAAACATCTCCTTGGTGGAGACTATTGTGTCTGACAGGCGGGAGCCCGGCGCTCTCCTTTCCCATTTATCTCTCATTTACTGAAGTTTTCACAAAGTATTTAGAAGTTCGGTCTCTGGGCAGTCAATGGGAATAATGGTTTCTTTCAGATCACTACATCTACCACCACACTAAGGTCTATACCGTTCACCCCACCCTCATCTTCCAATCCTTACCCCTCTTCCAGCTGTTCAGGGCCTCCAGGATCCTCTATTGGCCTTCCTTGCCACAGTCATAGATTCCAGCACATCTGCAATGCAGGAACAGAGGCCCTGCCATAGAAAATATGCCAATCCTGATACTACATGGCTTCATGGTCCCTACAACTACTTGGTTAGCTGAAGTTATTGGGCCACAATTGTAGGAAAACTAATATCCCACTAATGAGTCAGCTGTCAGAAAACAATAGAAGTTTTTGTTTCTTGATATCTACAGGGGTTAAAGTCTTCCTCACAGTAGGCAGATCAGCATCTACGCGGCCGGGGAAGGGTTCAAGATACTAAGTGCCTGGGGAGATCTCAGTTATCTACAGTAATTACATGATGGGAGCCGAGGAGAAGAGTCAGAGATGGAATCACGTTGCATTTTATTCATCGTCTGGCTTCCATCCAAAGACATTTGTGGAAATGGTGGAGCGGATAAAACTACCGCCACATAGTGCCACCAGCATGTGGAGATGAGCACTTAACATCTCAAAGAAAAACACACAGAGCTGTTTTGGAACTAAAGAACAGGCGAATCCAGCGCTCGGAATCCCGGAACTTCAACGTTAAAACTTCTTCATTCTTTATTCATAACAGTTAAGATACATCTTGTTCCGTCTCCTATAAACTGGCACAGACAGACCATGTGGAGCTACATTGTGGATGGTCTATTGGCCCCCAGGTATATAAATCCTGCTGTAAGTGTCCCCTCTGGGGGCAGAGGTAATTACCTGTGTATTACAAGCTGTTTCCATGATAATTACACCCCCGGGGGTCATCCAGTTAAGCCCTTAGGAAATCATGCTTGATATGGGCTGCAGTAGATGAAGACCGATGGAGCGCCGGATGTACATTAGATAGATCCCTAGGCACAGATACAAGTCCAGCCATCTAATGAGACTTCGGGAGAAATCATTGGTGCAACCGGAACCAAGGGCATGCACTGAAATCTAAACCGAGGCAGATTTTTGGATGTTGCCACAAAATGCTCTAAAAAAAAAGAGGGCTCTCAGGGGTTACTTTTGGGTAGTGTCCATCTTGGTAAAAGATTGTTGACGGCCAGGAATGCCTCAACGACACAGTTGACTTACATTGATTGAGAAATGGACTTGGACTGTTCAATTAATTTCCTGCCGCCCCTAGAATATTTCAAGGTCAGTCCCCCGAAATATGCTGTGACCCCAGATGAGAAGAAGGGTCCTCTAATACCCCCCAAAACTTGAGGGCATTCTCAATGTTGTTAGAACCCAATATACATATAAATTACAATGTTGCGTACGTCGGCAGGGTAAGGCCTCCAATAAATTTTTTTGAAATTCCAATTTGGCCAAAAACTTCAGGGAACCCCGGACGACCTTTTCCATTGCCGAGGCAGACGTCCTCCGAGATGTTTGATAAGAGACACTTGCTCTCAAATTTTTGGGTGTGGAAATGGACAAAAGTGGCGAGTCCTCAGTTGTTGATACAGAACTAAAACTGATGATGACAATCCGAGCTTTCGAGACTACCCAGGTCTCTTCATCGGGCAAAGGAGGAATTTCTGAAGAACTCTTCTACTTAATATCCAATGTTTAGAAGATGAGACCAGTCCCTGCACAAGGAGTTAAGATAAATTGTGTTTTTCTGAGTCCATTTTGGGAAGCGGGGACTGCAGTTTAGTCATGGCTCCGGGCATCGCCACAAGCGGTGTTTTATTATTCAGTGGCCCTGGTCCTGCTCTCTCCAATCACTCGGGGGATTACACTGACACACATGAGAGCTCGGACTTAAGTCTTTGGTGGCGCAGTTCATTGTACAGAGGCTTAAACCTTCCATTCCTACACTCATTAAGAAGCGGCTTACTGTATATATTACATATTAAGCTCCATGATGGGAACGCAAATCAGGAGGTTTAGCTGCTGGGTTTACGTTTGCCAAGCCCAGGTCACTTACCTTACCGGAGATAGGGAAGAGGGATGTCAGCGGAAAGAAGGAAATTATACTACATCCTCTACTATACATTTATATAGGGGGGAGACAGAGTATGTAACATGATGGAAATAGCTCTGCCTTATATAGAGGTCTAATTCTAATTCTGATCTTATCATCATCACTCAGGGGTCAGGATTAAGTGTCCTCATTGTCCTGAGAGATTTCTACTGTATTCATTATTCCCTCTTGTGCTGAGTAATGCAGTATACATGAGCTCCAAATACTACAGGAGTGAATAATAGGAGAATACAACTACTATAATACTGCCCCCTATGTACAAGGATATAACTACTATAATACTGCCCCCTATGTACAGGAATATAACTACTATAATACTGCCCCCTATGTACAAGAATATAACTACTATAATACTGCTCCCTATGTACAGGAATATAACTACTATAATACTGCCCCCTATGTACAGGAATATAACTACTATAATACTGCCCCCTATGTACAAGAATATAACTACTATAATACTGCCCCCTATGTACAGGAATATAACTACTATAATACTGCCCCCTATGTACTGGAATATAACTACTATAATACTGCCCCCTATGTACAGGAATATAACTACTATAATACTGCCCCCTATGTACAGGAATATAACTACTATAATACTGCCCCCTATGTACAGGAATATAACTACTATAATACTGCCTCCTATGTACAAGAATATAACTACTATAATACTGCCCCCTATGTACAGGAATATAACTACTATAATACTGCCCCCTATGTACAGGAATATAACTACTATAATACTGCCTCCTATGTACAGGAATATAACTACTATAATACTGCCCCCTATGTACAGGAATATAACTACTATAATACTGCCCCCTATGTACAGGAATATAACTACTATAATACTGCCCCCTATGTACAAGGATATAACTACTATAATACTGCCCCCTATGTACAGGAATATAACTACTATAATACTGACCCCTATGTACAGGAATATAACTTCTATAATACTGCCCCCTATGTACAAGAATATAACTACTATAATACTGCCCCCTATGTACAAGAATATAACTACTATAATACTGCCCCCTATGTACAAGAGTATAACTACTATAATACTGCCCCCTATGTACAGGAATATAACTACTATAATACTGCCCCCTATGTACAGGAATATAACAACTATAATACTGCCCCCTATGTACAGGAATATAACTACTATAATACTGCCCCCTATGTACAAGAATATAACTACTATAATCCTGCCTCCTATGTACAGGAATATAACTACTATAATACTGCCCCCTATGTACAAGTATATAACTACTATAATACTGCCCCCTATGTACAAGAATATAACTACTATAATACTGTCCCCTATGTACAAGAGTATAACTACTATAATACTGCCACCTATGTGCAGGAATATAACTGCTATAATACTGCCCCCTATGTACAGGAATATAACTACTATAATACTGCCCCCTATGTACAAGAATATAACTACTATAATACTGCCCCCTAGGTACAGGAATATAACTACTATAATACTGCCCCCTATGTACAGGAATATAACTACTATAATACTGCCCCCTATGTACAGGAATATAACTACTATAATACTGCACCCTATGTACAAGAATATAACTACTATAATACTGCCCCCTATGTACAGGAATATAACTACTATAATACTGCCCCCTATGTACAGGAATATAACTACTATAATATTGCCCCCTATGTACAGGAATATAACTATTATAATACTGCCCCCTATGTACAGGAATCTAACTACTATAATACTGCCCCCTATGTACAGGAATATAACTATTATAATACTGCCCCCTATGTACAGGAATATAACTACTATAATACTGCCCCCTATGTACAGGAATATAACTACTATAATACTGCCCCCTATGTACAAGAATATAACTACTATAATACTGCCCCCTATGTACAGGAATATAACTACTATAATACTGCCCCCTATGTACAGGAATATAACTACTATAATACTGCCCCCTATGTACAGGAATATAACTACTATAATACTGCCTCCTATGTACAGGAATATAACTACTATAATACTGCCCCCTATGTACAGGAATATAACTACTATAATACTGCCCCCTATGTACAGGAATATAACTACTATAATACTGCCCCCTATGTACAGGAATATAACTACTATAATACTGCCCCCTGTGTACAAGAATATAACTACTATAATACTGCCCCCTATGTACAGGAATATAACTACTATAATACTGCCCCCTATGTACAGGAATATAACTACTATAATACTGCCCCCTATGTACAGGAATATAACTACTATAATACTGCCCCCTATGTACAAGAATATAACTACTATAATACTGCCCCCTATGTACAGGAATATAACTACTATAATACTGCCTCCTATGTACAGGAATATAACTACTATAATACTGCCCCCTATGTACAGGAATATAACTACTATAATACTGCCCCCTATGTACAGGAATATAACTACTATAATACTGCCCCCTATGTACAGGAATATAACTACTATAATACTGCCCCCTGTGTACAAGAATATAACTACTATAATACTGCCCCCTATGTACAGGAATATAACTACTATAATACTGCCCCCTATGTACAGGAATATAACTACTATAATACTGCCCCCTATGTACAGGAATATAACTACTATAATACTGCCCCCTATGTACAAGAATATAACTACTATAATACTGCCCCTATGTACAAGAATATAACTACTATAATACTGCCCCCTATGTACAGGAATATAACTACTATAATACTGCCCCCTATGTACAAGAATATAACTACTATAATACTGCCCCCTATGTACAGGAATATAACTACTATAATACTGCCCCCTATGTACAGGAATATAACTACTATAATACTGCCCCCTATGTACAAGAATGCAACTATTTTAGCAAATTGTGATTTGTATATTCAGTAATTACTGTAAATTCAGTCACCTGCATGGAAATATTTAGTACTGTAATTATATTTTATTAATCAATGCTTGGTAAGAATGCATTCTTCCATCTGGGACCATGGAGAGTTTGATAATACACAATGATGATGATGATGATGATTCCGAGAAACTTTGTTGACCATTTCCTTAGGTTGGGTCATTATTATTAAGATGTTTCTTATAGATTTGTATGTTTTTTATACAAGACTCTGAAGATGTATCTGTGGAGGTAGCCATCAAGGCAGGCAAGTCAACAGAAGAGAAGTAAGTGGTCACCAGACCCATCTCTTCAGGATACAAAGGACCAGACACTTTGTTATCCATCTCATCCCAATCCAAAAGCCATTGGGAGAATTGTTAGTGGATATTGTCACAAGGTTGGGAATCCATCAATGAACATTCATGTATGTGGTCAACCAACTTCTGTTATTGTCTTCAATGAGACCACCTCATCTATACTTCTGTTACTTATTGACAAATAATTTTTCTCTTCACCAGGAACATTTTGTTTGTTGATTGCTATGGAAAGTGTTGACCACTCTAGAAAAAGTTGCCCTTGGAGAACCCTAGATTTCCTCCAGAACTGGCAAGGGTTTCCTAAGAACCCTTGAGTGTCTTGAGATGGTTCCTTCAGACCATCACAAGGTTCTGTGGGGCAAGGTTTTCATACATCAGATGGTATCACTTTTTTCATGAATGGAGGTTCTCTGGGGCTAAGCCCAGTATTCTGTTCTATTTAATAATGGAACCTTCCAAACGGCAGTGTGACCTTATGTGACGTGTTATAAACTACTCGAGGACATCCGGCTACTAGTCAGATAAAGTCCTTGCAGAGAGAAACAGCCCGTGGATGCGAGAGCATTCATTGGTCAAATCTGTCCTGTATGGCCTTAAGAAGGTGATCAGATGAAGAGGTGAATGGTGCCTACATGGATTCTTTTGAAAGAGTTCCCTCAAAACCATGCATTTCCTGCAGAATCAGTCATGATCTCCTCAGAACCATACATTACCTTCAGAATCAGTCAGGGGCTCCTCAGAACCATACATTACCTTCAGAATCAGTCAGGGGCTCCTCAGAACCATACATTACCTTCAGAATTAGTCGGGGGCTCCTCAGAACCATACATTACCTTCAGAATCAGTCAGGGGCTCCTCAGAACCATACATTACCTTCAGAATCAGTCAGGGGCTCCTCAGAACCATACATTACCTTCAGAATTAGTCAGGGGCTCCTCAGAACCATATAATACCTTCAGAATTAGTCAGGAACTCCTCAGAACCATATAATACCTTCAGAATCAGTCAGGGGCTCCTCAGAACCATATAATACCTTCAGAATCAGTCAGGGGCTCCTCAGAACCATACATTACCTTCAGAATTAGTCGGGGGCTCCTCAGAACCATACATTACCTTCAGAATCAGTCAGGGGCTCCTCAGAACCATACATTACCTTCAGAATTAGTCAGGGGCTCCTCAGAACCATACATTACCTTCAGAATCAGTCAGGGGCTCCTCAGAACCATACATTACCTTCAGAATTAGTCAGGGGCTCCTCAGAACCATATAATACCTTCAGAATCAGTCAGGGGCTCCTCAGAACCATATAATACCTTCAGAATCAGTCAGGGGCTCCTCAGAACCATATAATACCTTCAGAATCAGTCAGGGGCTCCTCAGAACCATATAATACCTTCAGAATCAGTCAGGGGCTCCTCAGAACCATATAATACCTTCAGAATCAGTCATAGTCATGGGCTGCTAAGGACTGTACATAACCTTCAGACTTAGTGAGGGGCTCCTCAGAACCATACATTACCTTCAGACTTAGTGAGGGGCTCCTCAGAACCATACATTACCTTTAGAATTAGTCATGGGTTCCTAGGGACCATACATTACCTTCAAAAATAGTCAGGGGCTCCCAGAACCATACATTACCTTCAGAATTAGTCATGGGTTCCTCAGAACCATACATTACCTTTAGAATTAGTCGGGGGCTCCTCAGAACTATACATTACCTTCCGAATTAGTCAGGAACTCCTCAGAACCATGCATTACCTTCCGAATTAGTCAGGAACTCCTCAGAACCATACATTACCTTCAGAATTAGTCGGGGGCTCCTCAGAACCATACATTACCTTCAGAATTAGTCGGGGGCTCCTCAGAACCATACATTACCTTCAGAATTAGTCGGGGGCTCCTCAGAACCATACATTACCTTTAGAATTAGTCGGGGGCTCCTCAGAACCATACATTACCTTCAGAATTAGTCGGGGGCTCCTCAGAACCATACATTACCTTCAGAATTAGTCGGGGGCTCCTCAGAACCATACATTACCTTCAGAGTTAGTCGGGGGCTCCTCAGAACCATACATTACCTTCAGAATTAGTCGGGGGCTCCTCAGAACCATACATTACCTTCAGAATTAGTCGGGGGCTCCTCAGAACCATACATTACCTTCAGAATCAGTCAGGGGTTCCTCAGAACCATACATTACCTTCAGAATTAGTCAGGGGCTCCTCAGAACCATAGATTACCTTCCGAATTAGTCAGGGGCTCCTCAGAACCATACATTACCTTCCGAATTAGTCAGGGGCTCCTCAGAACCATACATTGCCTTCAGAATTAGTCGGGGGCTCCTCAGAACCATACATTACCTTTAAAAATAGTCAGGGGCTCCCAGAACCATACATTACCTTCGGAATTAGTCATGGGTTCCTCAGAACCATACATTACCTTCAGAATCAGTCAGGGGCTCCTCAGAACCATACATTACCTTCCGAATTAGTCAGGAACTCCTCAGAACCATGCATTACCTTCCGAATTAGTCAGGAACTCCTCAGAACCATGCATTACCTTCCGAATTAGTCAGGAACTCCTCAGAACCATACATTACCTTCAGAATTAGTCGGGGGCTCCTCAGAACCATACATTACCTTCAGAATTAGTCGGGGGCTCCTCAGAACCATACATTACCTTCAGAATTAGTCGGGGGCTCCTCAGAACCATACATTACCTTCAGAATTAGTCGGGGGCTCCTCAGAACCATACATTACCTTCAGAATTAGTCGGGGGCTCCTCAGAACCATACATTACCTTCAGAATTAGTCGGGGGCTCCTCAGAACCATACATTACCTTCAGAATTAGTCGGGGGCTCCTCAGAACCATACATTACCTTCAGAATTAGTCGGGGGCTCCTCAGAACCATACATTACCTTCAGAATTAGTCGGGGGTTCCTCAGAACCATACATTACCTTCAGAATTAGTCAGGGGCTCCTCAGAACCATACATTACCTTCCGAATTAGTCAGGGGCTCCTCAGAACCATACATTACCTTCAGAATTAGTCAGGGGCTCCTCAGAACCATACATTACCTTCAGAATTAGTCGGGGGCTCCTCAGAACCATACATTACCTTCAGAATCAGTCAGGGGCTCCTCAGAACCATACATTACCTTCCGAATTAGTCAGGAACTCCTCAGAACCATGCATTACCTTCCGAATTAGTCAGGAACTCCTCAGAACCATGCATTACCTTCCGAATTAGTCAGGAACTCCTCAGAACCATACATTACCTTCAGAATTAGTCGGGGGCTCCTCAGAACCATACATTACCTTCAGAATTAGTCGGGGGCTCCTCAGAACCATACATTACCTTCAGAATTAGTCGGGGGCTCCTCAGAACCATACATTACCTTCAGAATTAGTCGGGGGCTCCTCAGAACCATACATTACCTTCAGAATTAGTCGGGGGCTCCTCAGAACCATACATTACCTTCAGAATTAGTCGGGGGCTCCTCAGAACCATACATTACCTTCAGAATTAGTCGGGGGCTCCTCAGAACCATACATTACCTTCAGAATTAGTCGGGGGCTCCTCAGAACCATACATTACCTTCAGAATTAGTCGGGGGTTCCTCAGAACCATACATTACCTTCAGAATTAGTCAGGGGCTCCTCAGAACCATACATTACCTTCAGAATTAGTCAGGGGCTCCTCAGAACCATACATTACCTTCAGAATTAGTCGGGGGCTCCTCAGAACCATACATTACCTTCAGAATCAGTCAGGGGCTCCTCAGAACCATACATTACCTTCCGAATTAGTCAGGAACTCCTCAGAACCATGCATTACCTTCCGAATTAGTCAGGAACTCCTCAGAACCATGCATTACCTTCCGAATTAGTCAGGAACTCCTCAGAACCATACATTACCTTCAGAATTAGTCGGGGGCTCCTCAGAACCATACATTACCTTCAGAATTAGTCGGGGGCTCCTCAGAACCATACATTACCTTCAGAATTAGTCGGGGGCTCCTCAGAACCATACATTACCTTCAGAATTAGTCGGGGGCTCCTCAGAACCATACATTACCTTCAGAATTAGTCGGGGGCTCCTCAGAACCATACATTACCTTCAGAATTAGTCGGGGGCTCCTCAGAACCATACATTACCTTCAGAATTAGTCGGGGGCTCCTCAGAACCATACATTACCTTCAGAATTAGTCGGGGGCTCCTCAGAACCATACATTACCTTCAGAATTAGTCGGGGGCTCCTCAGAACCATACATTACCTTCAGAATTAGTCGGGGGCTCCTCAGAACCATACATTACCTTCAGAATTAGTCGGGGGCTCCTCAGAACCATACATTACCTTCAGAATCAGTCAGGGGTTCCTCAGAACCATACATTACCTTCAGAATTAGTCAGGGGCTCCTCAGAACCATACATTACCTTCCGAATTAGTCAGGGGCTCCTCAGAACCATACATTACCTTCAGAATTAGTCAGGGGCTCCTCAGAACCATACATTACCTTCAGAATTAGTCGGGGGCTCCTCAGAACTATACATTACCTTCAGAATTAGTCAGGGGTTCCTCAGAACCATAAATTATCTTCAGAATTAGTCGGGGGCTCCTCAGAAGCATACATTAACTTCAGAATTAGTCGGGGGCTCCTCAGAAGCATACATTACCTTCAGAATTAGTCAGGGGCTCCTCAGAATCATACATTACCTTCAGAATTAGTCAGGGGCTCCTCAGAACCATACATTACCTTCAGAAATAGTCAGGGGTTCCTCAGAACCATGCATTACCTTCCGAATTAGTCGGGGGCTCCTCAGAACCATAAATTATCTTCAGAATTAGTCGGGGGCTCCTCAGAATCATACATTACCTTCAGAATTAGTCGGGGGCTCCTCAGAATCATACATTACCTTCAGAATTAGTCGGGGGCTCCTCAGAATCATACATTACCTTCAGAATTAGTCGGGGGCTCCTCAGAATCATACATTACCTTCAGAATTAGTCGGGGGCTCCTCAGAATCATACATTACCTTCAGAATTAGTCGGGGGCTCCTCAGAATCATACATTACCTTCAGAATTAGTCGGGAGCTCCTCAGAATCATACATTACCTTCAGAATTAGTCAGGAGCTCCTCAGAACCATACATTACCTTCAGAATGAGTCAGGAGTTGCACAGAGCTGCATATTACTGTTAGAGCTGGTCAGGGGATCCTCAGGAGAATTAATCAGGGGTTCCTCAGGAGTCCGCTCATCTCATGTGTTACATTGGTTGGGAATGACTACATCAGGTGATGGTCTGAGGACAATTATCTGGTTGGACGGCTCTAATAAGTATTTTGTAAAAGACACAGCAACTCGTAGAATGAATATCCCGTATCACAAAAACTTTTAGGCACTTGGCATAACTTATTCTAAGGATACAGAGATTTCTACAAAGCCAAGTCCTCGACAGTTTTCGCTTTTTCAACAATATTATGCTGTACATTTTTCTTAAGCAGAAGAAATTAAAATTTCTCCCATAATGAATTATTTAAACATTTCGTTGTAATGGTCTTCATTAAGCAGACGCCTCCATGGCCATAACAAGCAAAATCCCACTATGAGAGCGGCGTAGCAGAGTCTAGAAACGCTGATTAGTCAAGATTTGGTGAGAAACGAACAATTTTCATCTATTGTTACCTGTTTTATTAGTATCTGCAGCTAACAATCCGCAGGAGCATGGTGGGTGATGCACCAATTAGAGAGGACTCTGCAGAAATCCTATTAATTATAGAAATATCTTGCCTGGAGAGTCAGGTCTGAAATCATCAGGACATGGAATTTTCTAGAAAATTAGAAAAAGTTCAAGTCTAACTACTCAGCACATAAACCAAGTGTGACTACTTAACATTGGAGAAACCATGTCCACATCTTCTTATAGCTCCACCTTTGTACGGTGACCACCATACATGGTCCTAAGAAGTTCTGCTTTCTTCTCAGTAGACTGCATCAGGTCTGATAAAAGCGGTGACTCACTTCTTCGAGGTCTAGATTTTACAATTGACAGCTACATGTTTCTAAATTCTTCAGACTACCAACTGTCCAGTTGACCATCAATTGTTCTCAGGGATGGTCTGGCCCGGTTGAATACTGAAGAACTTTTTGGTGGACCCTTCCTTTGGCACTAGAATGCTTATTTCTTACCAGTCTTCACCACCACTTGACTCTGGATTTTGGAGCTGACTTTGAAGCCAATCTCTTGTCCTTGGTGTAGACTGTTTGGATTTAGTTCTGACTACATGAATGCTTACGTGTACGATTTTCTTTAGATAGTTGTTGGGCCAAATGCTTGCTCCAATGTGTCCCATGTCTTCCATAAACTGGAAGAGGATAAAATGTTTATGTGACTTCTCTGGTGATGTATCTCCCCGAATGATTGAGCACCTAAACTGCAATAGCCGAAAGCCCTTTCCCCCAACACCTTCATGTACTATAAGAGTCAGGAGGTAAAATCGGCAGATTTGACCGATCTCTATCGAATGTGTTTGACCAACTTTAGACTTGTTTTGTTTAAATGGAGATAAGGCTTAGAATCATGTAACGAGACAGGCCCAAGGAACATCTCAGTAAGTAGTCCTTCTCAGTAGCTAACCAGTCTTTTACCTGGAGGATCCATTGGAGTGATCAGCTTAGGTTCTCCTTCATAAGATGTGGATATCAAGCCAGGACGCCTTGAGAAGCTAGAGATAGACAATGAGATAGTCACTGAGTGTGACCTGGGGTCAGGAGGACTAATTACAGGTAATACACACTCAGGTAACTTACAAATGACTTTGCCGATATTATTGACTTTTGTGATGATTTAAAGGGGTTATTGACGCGATTCTAGTTTTACAACGCTTCTCGTCTGCTCCGTCATATGGGAGGGATAACTACCATGGCGGGAGAAGAGCATAGCCACCATCTTCTGGAGAACATCCAATGATCCTTCGACTTTGCGTAACATTGTACAGACTTTGTTCTACTTTGCTTTATCAACCTCCTACTGACATTGGGATACATCATCATGTTAATCTCCTCGCTTCCTCCAAAACAGATACAAAAGCTGGTGTCTGGCACTTGCAATCTTTCGGTGGGCAGGTCCTAAATCACTCAACAAGCTTCTTTTTGAGGGAGAAAGCATCTTAACGTCGTTGTTCATCACTTGACCACGCGTGAGGTCAAAGAGGAGTGAGCCAGGGTTTGGGTTGAGCTTGAGAACTTTTAGAGTGAGCAGGAAACTGCTGTGATTGGGGTGATTAAATGATCAGCTTAGATCTCTAGATGTGTCATATACATAGTCATACGTGTTTTTTCGTGCATGATACACCTGCCTACCGGTTCTGCTTGTATTAAAGAGTGCTTGTGGCCTGCACAGTGGGGTGGGGACTGTTGGTTATTTTGAGGAGACACTTCATGCGTCATGATGTGAAGCCCCCCTTCCGGTGAAGGCTACGGGTACACTTTAAGGGTCTGTGGCTTCCCCCCTTCTCTGTATAATCAATGTGTGTACTGACCTTAGCTGACTGATATCTGTGTAGGTTCCCCCTCTCCGATGTCTGGTGTTGTCTAGTGCCTCATCCACCACTTTCCATGTCAGATTTGGGACTTCACGATGGTTGTCTGATTCAAGTTGAATCGGAGCACCGTCTGTGAGAATTTATCTGTATTTTTATCTGCAGCGGGAGCGGCAGGATTTGCCCACTGGAGTCCTGATGTCATCAGAAGCTGCAGACGGGAGGCGCTCAAGACTCAAGAAAAGACGGGTAAGTGGGCACCGGGTGCCCGGACATTCAACACTGGCTAAAAAACCTGGAAAAGTCTAAACTGATTCTAATCAAACCACAACGAAGATATACTGGACAGTATTATCGAGGTTATTTTCCTGTGCATAGGGGGCAGTATTATAGCAGTTATATTCTTGTACACAGGGGGCAGTATTATCGCAGTTATATTCTTGTACATAGGGGGCAGTATTATAGTAGTTATATTCTTGTACATAGGGGGCAGTATTATAGTAGTTATATTCTTGTACATAGGGGGCAGTATTATAGTAGTTATATTCCTGTACATAGGTGGCAGTATTATAGTAGTTATATTCCTGTACATAGGGGGCAGTATTATAGTAGTTATATTCCTGTACATAGGAGGCAGTATTATAGTAGTTATATTCCTGTACATAGGGGGCAGTATTATAGTAGTTATATTCCTGTACATAGGGGGCAGTGTTATAGTAGTTATATTCTTGTACATAGGGGGCAGTATTATAGTAGTTATATTCCTGTACATAGGGGGCAGTATTATAGTAGTTATATTCCTGTACATAGGGGGCAGTATTATAGTAGTTATATTCTTGTACATAGGGGGCAGTATTATAGTAGTTATATTCCTATACATAGGGGGCAGTATTGTAGTAGTGATATTCTTGTACATAGGGGGCAGTATTATAGTAGTTACATTCTTGTACATAGGGGGTAGTATTATAGTAGTTATATTCTTGTACATAGGCGGCAGTATTATAGTAGTTATATTCTTGTACATAGGGGCAGTATTATAGTAGTTATATTCCTGTACATAGGGGGCAGTATTATAGTAGTTATATTCCTATACATAGGGGGCAGTATTATAGTAGTTATATTCCTGTACATAGGGGGCAGTATTATAGTAGTTATAGTTTTGTATATAGTCAAATTTTTATTGTAGAAACCAACAATGCTACAAATACAACTTATATTTTTCTGTATACACACATTGTTCAAAACAAAATAAACCTAAAGTAAGGCTACATTCACACTGCCGGATGGGGGGCGTATATACCGCCGACGTATATACGGCCGATATACGTCCCCCATAGACGGAAATTCGCGCACGTCGCCGTACCGGACCTGTCTTATCTTTACCCCTAATACGGCGCCGTGCGCCATAACTTCTTATGGAGAGGGGCGTGGTGAGCGGCACTCACCTCCTCCTCCTCTCCCCGTGCACTGCCGTTGCCCACTACGGTACGGTACGGGCGGGCAACGGCAGTGTGAATGTAGCCTAAAAGTAACATATACTGTGGAGTCCATAGCTGCTGCTGCTGATAGAAAAAAAAAGCTAAATCAATTTATATATCTGAAACACCAGACATTTTCCTCCATCATTCCTTATTTTTCAGTTTTTCCTGATTTCTAGTGATTTTATCCACCGGAGCTCAGACATACTATGGCCGTGTAGTTATAGTCCTCACTATGCAGGGACACCCGGGTTCTGGCATGCCAGTGGTAATACTTTATCACTGTTATTATGAGATACATGGTTCCCGGATCTATAATACCATCTGGAGATGGGACGCCATAGATGATGTCCGGGTACTGGAGGAATTGCAGCCTCGGGATGTTCAGCAGGTCAGACACTTCCTTCCAGATCTTCCTCCCTCCCCAGCACTCAGAGATGAAATGCTCCATCGTCTCCTCCTGCTGACACCCCAGGGGACACTTCCTATCTGCCACACTTTACATTCTCACAAATGGCTTCACATATAGTACAACCAAACAATGTCAATGAACTTGGGGAAAGTCGCTTTCTCTTGAGGAACGTAAGATTTTTTGTAAGGTGGTGGTAGAAGAAAACCCAATACATTGTGAAATAGAGGTGTCCTCGTGTTACTCATAATGTAGGACTTCTCTAGCTTCCACATTCTGACCCATACTCCAGATAGTGGGGGAAGAAGCCACAAGTCAATTGACCCCTCGCACCCCAGACTCTGCAGAAGGCATTATCCAGTCCCTGACTCTTCTTGTCCACAGGAGACCATTATTTGAGTCCAGGCTTCCAAAATTAACTTTTACAAACATTGAATTAAAGACAACTTTCGGATTTAAAATATCCAGAACACCCCAGACATACAGGAAGACAGGGACCAGGTAAGTCTTCAGCAGAGTAACCCTTTCTCTATAGGTCAGCCTCCAGTTCTTCCATCGTTGAACTTTTGCATTTCCGGTTTCCAACTTCTCTTCGCAGTTTAGTTTGCCTTATCTTCCCTCTGAAATTTGACCCAAATTCTGGCAAATCAAAGCCAGGATCAGAACTCCAGAAAGGTGTGCTTTTACCGTGCCATACTGTCAGCCTACCTACAGTGCCGGGGGAGAAACAGACTAACCTAGAAAAGAGAATTTTTGCAGAATCTTACTGTCGAAATTCAAGAGGGCAATCGGCCTCCAGTTCTTTATGTCCCAAGGCTCCTTACCGTTAGACAATAGAATAAGGGAGGACACTCATGGATGGAGGCATCAGGTGATTTCCTAGACAGTTTGTAAATGCATCCCCAAGGAGCTCTAAGTTTTTTATAGAACTCTTATGTAATACCATCTGGACCTGGTGCCTTCTTAAGATGTAACTTATCATTGGCCTCTCTCACCTCCTGCACCATTATTTCTGCTGTCAAAGCGGAGAAGTTCAAATCTTTAGTGTCAGGTCTCAGAGTTACCTTCATGAATTGAGTCATTCTCTCTTTATTCAAAACTTCCTTCTGAAATAATTCAGCATAAATCTCACCACCTGCAGGATACTCTCCCGAGATTCCTACAAAACACCCTGGGAATCATTGAGACCTTTGATTAATTTCCTATCCACACATTCCCAGCAATTCTCATAAGGATCAGGGGACCCTAAGCTCCCATAATCCCGCACAACAACCAGGGAATTCTACCGGCTGTACTGATACTGCTTTATTTTGGATTTTAGTTGGTCAATCTTTTGTTTTTCACTCCCGTCCACTGACTCCAATTTTTACTTGGATACTGGCTGTACTTACTGTTACCCTTCTTCACTGACAGTCTCTTTAAGAGGGACCTGATCTCCTCCTTGACATCTTCCCTCCAGACAGATATCTGGCTATAGAAATCTACTCTCTCAAGTTCAGCCTTTAAAAGAGAATGGACATGTTATAGGACAAAGGGCTCTTCCAATAGACTTGAGTTGAGTCTCTATTACCCTCTTCTGATATCAGACCACTTAGTAGCACCTAAGTCTAAGGCCAGGTGATCTGAATAAGGAAAAGGCTTTTTGCTTTTACCCCTGAAGACCTCCAAAGGACTTACCATCATCAAGTCTATTCTACTAGATCCTCCAGCTCAAGTGTAAGTAAAATTGGGCTTCCTACCACCCTGGAAAAATACATCAGATAAACCTGACTGTGTGATGATAGTGTTTATAGTCCCTGGTGAGAGGCTTACCATTGGGTCAATCACTGGATGCTCGGGTGGCATTAAAGTCACCCATCATGATGACAGGAACAGAAGTAAAAATACAGCTTCACCTCATTAAGATTCTCCCCTTTCAGCCTCTGTCTGTGGACCATAAATAATAAGTCGGAGCCTCCTACCTTGGATGGTAACCACCAGCACCAGGCACCTTCCCATCAATACCTCTATGTATGGTGACATCATGGGTATTAAATAGTCTGGAGACCCCGGCACATGGCTCCACAGGCCGCAACCGGAAGGATGGACCTGAGCGCCATTCCCTCTCTGCTTCTCGTAAGAGACCAAGAGTAGTGAGTTGAGTAAAGAAAGACATCAGCATCCAGATGTTGGAGATGTCCATACACTGCACGTCTTGTCTTCCTTGCCCCAATGCTATTCACATTACTCGAGATGACTTTTAGGTGGGAATCTGCCATTAGAGCCATAGTAGGAAGCAAAGAGAGTAACCCCATCATTATAAGTCTGTATCCGTGGCCTCCTGCTGACCACCCGACAACATAGCCTCCTCCTCGCGGAGGTCATCTGCCCCAGCCAGTGCTCATCAGGGAAGGTCCAACAGAGATGATGGCAGATGTCTTGCCAGTGGGCATGCCCCATCTCCCCTCACTGGTTACACCTGATGTTCTGATAGTCCGCACTCACATGACCGTTTCCCCACACAGGCTGCACTCTATCAGGGTAACTGGCGGATTAAGGGGCTCATTTACTTACCAGGTCCAGTCACGATCCAGCGGCGCATTCTCCGACGAGGATTCGGGTTCTGCCGGGATTCACTAAGGTCCGTGCGACCAGGTGTTGCTGCTGCGCCGAGGAGTTCATCTTCTTCTCCTCGGTACATCTAAGTGCTGATCTTGCGGCACAATTTTTTTAGAATCCGTCTGAATCCGAAGTTTTTCTGAATCCGTCGGGGTTTCCGACAGCCACGCCCACCCATTTTCGTCGCATGCAAGCTGGCACCGATGCGACACAATCCGATCGCGTAAGCCAAAAACCCGGGGCAATTCAGGGACCAAAGGTGCAAAACGGTAATATTTGGGAAACCCGGTGATTCGGACCCTTAGGAAATGAGCCCCTGGGTCCTGGGCTGTTTACACAACTAGGGCCTCTAGTTCGCTGATACCAAATAATGGTCAGATCCGCACAGCGGCGGCCCCCATACACATGGACATTGCTGCTGCACATCTCACTCGTTTACTGTAAAAATATTGGGAGGATTTTAGTGTTTTTTCCAATGTTTTTGTGATCAATTGATCCTTGATCATGAAATGACTAATATGTTCCCATTCTGCACAGAAAAGCTAAAAAGTCATCTTCAGTGGTGTCCACTTCACAGAACAATGCAGACACTTTAGAGGGGTCACTTAGGCTCCTCCGGGGGCTTAGAAGGACTGCAGCTAAATGGTTTTCCATCCCTGCTCCTCTTATCTGATCACAATATAAAGAATAGAAGAGCAGAGTGTGAGAGACCCTCAATATCCGGACCAGAGATACCATCTCTGTGCTGTTTGTTATCAATCCCATGATGCCTCAGAGCAAAGGCAAACTGCCTAGAGACAGAAACATCTCTTCCGTGTGGGAGTGATAATGTATCTGTTTGTATCCTCCAGGGTATAGAGGCTGCAATGTCCTTCTCTGGATGATAGCAGGAGCCTGTCTGATGCTCAGCAGTGACTGTGATGGAAGTCTGCCCCTTGTGGAGAGTCTGGGTGGTACAGTCACTGCCTAAATTATATATAATCTGGGGCACATGATACAATAAGAGGGATGTTCCATGTCCTAATGACCCACTATTGTTATATCTCCACCAAATACATACAAGATAACCGGAAGCCATAGAACTTAACGCACGGTATAAACTAAAGCTGGAACATTGAAGTAATTCCATAAATAATTCCTAATGATATTCCTTATGGCTTCACCAGCACATGATTATATCACAAGCTATATAACCCATAGACAAGGAGATAGCAAAGCAATAATAACATCATTATAATAACACAATTACCCTGCAACAAGACAATAAACTCCCCAGTGTAACACATACATAAAACTGCCAACTGCGCTACTGATATATTACTGTAATAAAGTAGAAGAGAAAACTACTAATATAACTACTACAGTACAGCTAGGAAAATTACTACTATATAACTGCCTCCTATGTAAAAGAATATAACTACTATAATACTGCCCCCTATTTACAGGAATATAACTACTATAATACTGCCACTATGTACAGGGATATAACTACTATAATACTGCCCCTATGTACAAGAATACAACTACTATAATACTGCCCCCTATGTACAGGAATATAACTGCTATAATACTGCCCCATATGTACAGGAATATAACTACTATAATACTGCCCCATATGTACAGGAATATAACTAATATAATACTGCCCCCTTTGTACAGGAATATAACTACTATAATACTGCCCCCTATGTACAAGAATATAACTACTATAATCCTGCCTCCTAGAGGTGAGGTTGTGTGCTAGTTGAGCTCCTGATCTCTCTGGATGTCTGGAGCTAGCCCAGGGCGGGGCCACCCTGGGTGGGGAAGCTCCCCATGCAAGGCCCAGGCTTCTAGGCCTAATCTGGTGAATACTACTCAGCCAGTGCAAGCAACCAATGTGATTTCAAAAGACTCCGTGAAAGGAACAAATGTGAACAGTCCCAGTTTTACAAAGAAATTTGATGTGGAAAAACCAGCAGTTTCAGGTCAGAACTTGGTGAAACAACCTGCAAGTATGATTGTAGTACCTGTGAGTAAAGCTAAAGTGCCTGAAAGTCCAAAAGCAAGGAACATGCAGAGTGTGCAGCAGCCTCCATCCCAGGCCTCAGGTGTACAATCCACCTCCACCCCGGGCAGGCAGAGGAGGACATCGCTGGAGAGACAGACCATCCAGGAGAACCTGAAGCAGCGAGTGATGTTACCAGCTGAGCGCACCAGGTCTGGGGGAATGCAGGCTGGGAAGGAGATGCAAGGCGGCCATGAGGAAAGACCCAAAGGTGCTACTAATGTTGTGTCTGCAAGACCTCTGGGACCCAGTCACCCAGCAAGAGATTGTGACCCACGAGCAGTAACAGCAGCTTCCAAACACCAGAAGTCACAGGACTTTGCACCAAAGTCACAGGGTCTGTTACCAGGAAAGAGTGGTGGTAGTGCGGCTACAGGATCCAGGCATGCAACCAAGCCAGAACAACTCCAAAGCAGCAAACTGCAGCCCCCAGAGCCATCACCGGAGCTCCAGCTGGCCGCTCAGATCCCGGCACTGGTGAGGAAGATGGACGCTTTACAAAAACAAAAGCTGTACCTGCAAAAACAAATAGACTGTACATATATGCTAAAGACAGCAAACCCAGGGAAGCAGAACCTGCTGGATAACAAGCTGGACTCCCTGGCCAAACAGCTCTCTGACATTGTGAGGGAGATGGAGTCTGTTATTGACCAAATGGGACCAGTTGGAGAGACCTACAGGAACCAGCAGAGGTTTGACAAGATGTCTGCGTCAACATCAAGGTCTGAGACCCAGCAGTCCCATGTAAGGCCAGTACTGCAGCCGGCAACTCTTCTTTTTGAGGAGGGAGAAGTATACAAAAGAAGATATCAACACGGTGAGGTACTACAAGACCCAGCAACCCTTGATGAGGCACCACAAGTCCCAGCAACCCTTGGTGAGGCACCACAAGTCCCAGCAGTAAGCAGACCTGATGACAGCAGTGAAGTTGTGCAAACACCACAAGGCAAACTGCAGGAGGACTCAGGACTCGCACCTGAAGGTAACACCATGGCACCTCAGGGTGTTTCTCCACAGGACTTTGCTGTGCAGGATGTTTCTGGGGAGGACATTCAGGACTGTGATGTGCAAGGGGTTAATGCTGATGCTAATGATGCTGCTGATGTGCCTAATATTGTGGTTGCTGTTTCTGATATGTCTGATGTTTCTGTGCATAATAATGTCCCAGCTGAGGAGTCATCTCCAGTGCAGTCTATGGCAGCTAATGACGCAGATAGCACTGATGTTGTTGTGGAGGGTGAGGGACAATCTACAGCTGAGGAATTCCCCCCACTAGTCACACCACAGGCAGCAGAGCCCCATGGTCCGGGTGGTCAGCAAGGCCCTAGTGCAGATGGTCCACAGCCCACACAACCCCCACAGCAGGACAGGGGTCAGACATCAGGGAATGCGTGGAGTCGGGGTTCCCCATTTTTCTCCTCCAGCACCCATTACACCGGCCAGGCCTTCAAGAGAAGGAATGTTGTCAGGTTTAGGCACAGAGGGGCGAAGGAGGATCTGCCTGACAGGAGGCATGTGGTCAGGGATATGTTGTGCACCCAGATGGGTTTCCAGCCAGCCGACATCCTGGCTGTAATAAATCTGCCTGACAGACAGGGGTATGACATTAGTTTCAAGCTGATGTCTAATCTGGACCGGTTCTGGGCTCAACAACCCCGCTACAGAGATACTGAGGGGTGGAGTAAGTTTAGTTTTATTCCCATCTCCAAACTAGATACTGCAATTGTCACCATCATGTTCTGGAACGAGTCTGTCCCCCCTCAGGATATCATTACCTGGCTTAAGAGACATTGCACCCTCATGTCAGACATGACCAAGACCAGGGATGAGGATGGGATCTGGACCGGGGGGTGGAGGGTCCTGGTTAAATTACATCAGAACCAGAACGTCACCCATCACCTCCCCAACTCCTTCTTTATCGGCAGAGAGAAGGGTGTGTGTTTCTACGTTGGTCAGCCCAGGTTATGTTTTAAGTGTGGAAGATCCGGTCATGTGGCGAGTAACTGCACCACAGTGAAGTGCACCCTGTGTGGGGACCTCGGCCATGTGAGCGCCAACTGCAAGACCATCAGGTGCAACCTTTGTGGTCAGATCGGTCACCCCCATAGGGACTGCCCTGATGCCTGGCACAACATCTGTAGGGACCTCCCCGATGAAGACCTGATGGAAGGGGCAGATGTACCAGAGGAGGAGCAGGAGGAGGAGGCCCTATTGTCAGGGTCAGTGTGCACAGTACCAGAGACCCCAGATATTAGTGGTGCTGCCCCGGACCATCCAGGGACAGGTAACACAGAGGGAGACATGGAGGTAGTGGAGCAGCCTGTAGTGCAGCCAGCGCCCGTCTCTTCCCCTGAACTGATACCAACCACAAGGGAAAATAATAGTGTTAAAAAGAGGAAGAAGGATAAAAGCACCAGAAAACCTGAGAGTGCGTGGACCACCGTCCAAAAACCCTCAAAAATGAAAGTACAGAGTCAGGCTGATGTTACTGTAACCACTAATAGGTACAGCGTACTGTCCGAGTCAGATGGGGAGGAGGAGATAGATCGAGAGCTGCAACGTATGATGGAGGAATATGATGACGACCCAGGGGGGGATCCTCCCACAAAAAGGAAACCGCTTAATGCCGAGTCTCAGTCAGTTTGGGATATGGAAACTTGTAGTCAGGAAAACAACTCTGACTCTGATCTATGATGATGGGGATGGTCTTTCTATTTCTTTTTATGATGGCGCACTTCCATCTTACTGTGGTCACCAGTAATGTGAATAGCATTAGAGCTAGAAGGACCAGGCATGTTGTGTATGATCATCTAAAGTATCTCAAGGCCGATGTGTTCTTCTTACAGGAGACCCGATTAAACACCTTGGGTCTCATACGAGAGGCGGAGAGAGATTGGCAGTCTGGTCCGTCCTTTTGGTCGCTGGCTGTGGAGCCTTATGCCGGAGTCTCCATCTTGTTTAACACCCATGATGTCACCGTCCACAGACTCACCGAGATATCGATGGGACGGTGCCTGCTGCTAGAGGTCAACATCAGAGGTAGAAGACTCCGGCTCATTAACATCTATGGCCCACAGACAGTGACCGGAAGGACTCAGCTCTTTAATGATGTGAAGCCTTATCTATTCACGTGTATTCCGGTCATCATGGCTGGGGACTTTAATGCCACCACTACCACCAGGGACAGGAACAGTAGGCCCCTTACCAGGGACTGTAAAGTCCTAAATAGTATTATTCAGCAGGCTGGCCTGTCCGATGTTTTTGTAGAGGGTGGTAGGAGTCCCAAGTTCACTTACACCTGTGCAGGACGCAGCAGCAGGATAGATCTCGCTCTGGTAAGTCCTACTGAAGCCATTGGAGAAAGAAGGGAAAGAACGGTCCCATACTCCGATCACTCAGCTTTATATTTTTGTTTGGGTGCCTCTAAGTATCCTGATGTTGGTAGAGGGCTGTGGAGACTAAATTCTAGTCTGTTAGATGATGATTCTGTCCAAGAATACATTTCCTCTTTCTTTCAGCATCAACTGGACAGAGTAGATTTTTATAATAACATGGCCGACTGGTGGGAGGACGTCAAGGAGGAGATCCGGTCCCTCTTGCAGAGACTGTCAATTAAGAAGGGGAGAAGTAAGTACAGCCAGTATCTGAGACTGCGTAAAGAATTGGAGTCGCTCTATTCGGCGGGTGGGGATGACCAACAAAGGATTGACCGGCTGAAATCTGAGATAAGGCAGTATCAGTACAGTAGGTACACCTCCCTGGTAGTGGAGAGGGACTATGGCACCCGAGGGGCACCTGATCCATTTGAGAATTGCCGGGAGCGTGTGGAGAAGAAACTGATCGCAGGTCTCACTGACTCCCAGGGTGTGTTACAAGAGTCTCGGGAGGGAATCCGGGGGGTGGTGAGATCGTACTATACTGACTTGTTTCAGAAGAAAGCTTTGGATAAGGAAAAAGTGACCCAATTCTTGGAGGCAACTCCAGGCCCTGATACTAGAGATTTGGATTTTTCTCCTTTGACAGCAGAAATAACGGTGGAGGAGATAAAAGAGGCCATTGATAAGTTAAATCTGAAGAAGGCACCAGGTCCTGATGGTATTACAGCAGAATTTTATAAGAAGTTCAGAGACCTCTTGGCTCCAATCCTCGTGGATGTTTATAGAAATTGTCTAGAGAAACACCTGATGCCTCCATCCATGAGAGTCTCATCGTTAATCCTGCTGTCCAAAGGGAAAGAGCCTACTGACATCAAGAACTGGAGGCCGATCGCCCTCTTGAATGTTGACAGGAAGATTTTGGCAAAAATTCTGTTTTCTAGATTAGTCTGTTTGTCCCCGGCACTGTTGGCAGGCTCTCAGTATGGCACAGTAAGAGGGCGGAACATCTCTGGAGCAGTCCTCTCGATAAGGGAGATGTTTGAGAGATGTAAAGCCCTGAGGTGTGGGAGATATGTTGTAGGTCTGGACCAGGCTAAAGCCTTTGACAGGGTTGACCACGATTATCTATGGGCCACTTTATCAAAGTACGGTATTCCGGGAGAATTTGTGGATTGGCTCAGGACTTTGTACAGAGAGGCGAAGAGCTTTCCTCTGATCAATGGTTGGCAGGGGGACACTTTCAGGGTAGAGGCAGGGGTGCGACAGGGCTGCCCCCTGAGTCCACTGCTGTATGTGTTCGCTATAGATCCGTTCCTGAGATCACTGCAGCGGTGTGATTTTCAGGGGGTGCCTGTCCCCCATTGCTTGCCCCTGGATGTTGTTGCCTACGCGGATGATGTGACTGTGGTGATATCTGAGCCTCATGAGGTGGAGATGTTGTCTGCAGCCATCAGAAGTTACTCAGAGGCCTCCGGGTCTATGGTTAACCTTGAGAAGAGTCAAGCTTTCTGGACATTGGATACTGCTCCTGGCTTTGATCTGCCACAGTTCGCCAAGGCCTCCACCCATATTAAAATCCTTGGGGTTAAATTTGGGAGGGAAGATAATTCCATACTAAATTGGGAAGAGAAGTTGGATACCGGAAATGTAAAGGTTCAGCGATGGAAGAACTGGAGGCTGACCTATAGAGAAAGGGTTACTCTGATGAAGACTTACCTGGTCCCTGTTTTCCTCTACGTCTCTGTTGTCTTTCCTTTGCCAGAATCGTTCTCCGCTAGGCTCTTTAGCCTGTTCTTCCAGCTTTTATGGGGGAACAGGTTGAACCCAGTAAAAAGAGGGATCACCTACCTGCAGAGGAGAGAGGGTGGACTGGATATGTTAAATCCAAGGGTCTTTTTTGACTCCATGTTTCTGAAAGTAAATTTTGGAAGCCTGGACTCAAATAATGGTCTCCTGTGGGTAAGTAGTGTCAGGGACTGGATATGGCCTTCTGCAGAATCTTGGATGCGAGGCGGCAGTCTCAAGAGGGGCCGATGGACTCCTGGCTTCCTCCCCCAGTATCTGGAGTATGGTCTGAGGTGTTTAAGGAAATGGGGGATAGACAAGTCTTTTATTGAAAGTAAGACCAGGAAAGATCTGTACTCCAGAGTCTGTAGGACCTTCTACTCTCTGCAGCTGGCACTTCCAGACTGTCCAACCACCACCCTAAAGGACAGTTTGAGGTTTATGAATGGTCGGAGGCTGCCCTATAAGTTCTGTGACATCGCCTGGCTCTCATTACAGGGGAAACTGTTTGTCAGGGGAAATCTAAAGTTCCTAAGTGTGACTGATCGCATGTGTCCCCTCGGGTGTCAGACAGAGGAGACTATGGTCCATTTTATATCAGAGTGCTGGGGTGGACGGAACATCTGGCAGGACATTTCCAACAAGCTAAGAATCCCATCACTGCAGTCCCTCAGGTACCCAGAAATCCTCTATGGTGTGACACCTACTGTAAGTAACATCGACCGGGAGACCATGTACATAGTGATCCAGGTCATCAAGTACTATCACTGGCACATGAGAACCAGAGTGTCCATCCATAGCGAGCCATTCCACCATCATAATAAGGCCATAAGCCTCATCATGTCCGAGCTCAGGTGGATCCGGTCACTAGAGATCAGGAAAAAGGGGGAGAATATAACACTCTGGAGGAACATCCATCTAGACTGAAATATGTCCGATTATATAATGTGGATGCATTTGTTTTTGTTTTTTTTCTATTTTTTCTTTGTTTCCCTTTCAGCCAAAATGGACTCTTAAGTTATATTTAATATACATTTTATTTTTATGAATATGTATGATTTATTTTGATGGAAAAAGTATTTCTGTATTTATGTTTGTTTTTTACTAATAAAAATTGCCCCCTATGTACAAGAATATAACTACTATAATACTGCCCCTATGTACAGGAATATAACTACTATAATACTGCCCCCTATGTACAGGAATATAACTACTATAATACTGCCCCCTATGTACAGGAATATAACTACTATAATACTGCCCCCTATGTACAAGAATATAACTACTATAATACTGCCCCCTATGTACAGGAATATAACTACTATAATACTGCCCCCTATGTACAGGAATATAACTACTATAATACTGCTCCCTATGTACAGGAATATAACTACTATAATACTGCTCCCTATGTACAGGAATATAACTACTATAATACTGCCTCCTATGTACAAGAATATAACTACTATAATACTTCCCCCTATGTACAGGAATATAACTACTATAATACTGCCTCCTATGTACAGGAATATAACTACTATAATACTGCCCCCTATGTACAGGAATATAACTACTATAATACTGCCCCCTATGTACAAGAATATAACTACTATAATACTGCCCCTATGTACAAGAATATAACTACTATAATACTGCCGCTATGTTATGTACAGGAATATAACTACTATAATACTGCCCCCTATGTACAAGAATATAACTACTATAATACTGCCCCTATGTACAAGAATATAACTACTATAATACTGCCCCCTATGTACAAGAATATAACTACTATAATACTGCCCCCTATGTACAGGAATATAACTACTATAATACTACCCCCTATGTACAGGAATATAACTACTATAATACTGCCCCCTATGTACAAGAATATAACTACTATAATACTGCCGCTATGTACAGGAATATAACTACTATAATACTGCCCCCTATGTACAGGAATATAACTACTATAATACTGCCCCCTATGTACAAGAATATAACTACTATAATACTGCCTCCTATGTACAAGAATATAACTACTATAATACTGCCCCCTATGTACAAGAATATAACTACTATAATACTGCCCCCTATGTACAGGAATATAACTACTATAATACTGCCCCCTATGTACAAGAATATAACTACTATAATACTGCCCCCTATGTACAGGAATATAACTACTATAATACTCCCCCTATGTACAGGAATATAACTACTATAATACTCCCCCTATGTACAGGGATATAACTACTATAATACTGCCCCCTATGTACAGGAATATAACTACTATAATACTGCCCCCTGTGTACAAGAATATAACTACTATAAAACTGCCCCCTATGTACAGGAATATAACTACTATAATACTGCCCCCTATGTACAGGAATATAACTACTATAATACTGCCCCCTATGTACAGGAATATAACTACTATAATACTGCCCCCTATGTACAAGAATATAACTACTATAATACTGCTCCCTCTGTACAAGAATATAACAACTATAATACTGCCCCTATGTGCAAGAACATATCTACTATAATACTGCCCCCTATGTGCAAGAATATAACTATTATAATACTGCCCCCTATGTACAATAATGTAACTACTATAATACTGTCCCTATGTTCAAGAATATAACTACTATAATACTGTTACCTATGTGCAAGAATATAACTACTATAATACTGCCCCTATGTACAGAAATTTAACTACTATAATACTGCTCCCTATGTACAAGAATATAACTACTATAATACTGCCCCCTATGTACAAGACTATAACTACTATAATACTGCCCCTTATGTACAAGAATATAACTACTATAATACTGCCCCCTATGTACAGAAATATAACTACTATAATACTGCTCCCTATGTACAAGAATATAACTACTATGATACTGCCCCCTATGTACAGGAATATAACTACTATAATACTGCCCCCTATGTACAGAAATATAACTACTATAATACTGCCCCCTATGTACAGGAATATAACTACTATAGTACTGCTCCCTCTGTACAAGAATATAACTACTATAATACTGCCCCTATGTGCAAGAACATAACTACTATAATACTGCCCCCTATGTGCAAGAATATAACTACTATAATACTGCCCCCTATGTACAATAATGTAACTACTATAATACTGTCCCTATGTACAAGAATATAACTACTATAATACTGTTACCTATGTGCAAGAATATAACTACTATATTACTGCCCCTATGTACAGAAATATAACTACTATAATACTGCTCCCTATGTACAAGAATATAACTACTATAATACTGCCCCCTATGTACAAGACTATAACTACTATAATACTGCCCCTTATGTACAAGAATATAACTACTATAATACTGCCCCCTATGTACAGAAATATAACTACTATAATACTGCTCCCTATGTACAAGAATATAACTACTATAATACTGCCCCCTATGTACAAGAATATAACTACTATAATACTGCCCCCTATGTACAGGAATATAACTACTATAATACTGCCCCCTATGTACAGCAATATACCTACTATAATACTGCCCCCTATGTACAAGAATATAACTACTATAATACTGCCCCCCTATGTACAAGACTATAACTACTATAATACTGCCCCTTATATACAAGAATATAACTACTATAATACTGCCCCCTATGTACAGGGATATAACTACTTTAATACTGCCCCCTATGTACAGGAATATAACTACTATAATACTTCCCCTTATGTACAAGAATATAACTACTATCATACTGTCCCCTATGTACAGGAATAAAACTACTATAATACTGCCCCCTATGTACAGGAATAGAACTACTATAATACTGCCCCCTATGTACAGGAATAGAACTACTATAATACTGCCCCCTGTGTACAAGAATATAACTACTATAATACTGCCCCCTATGTACAGGAATATAGCTACTATAATACTGCCCCCTATGTACAGGAATATAACTACTATAATACTGCCCCCTATGTACAAGAATATAACTACTATAATACTGCCCCCTATGTACAGGAATATAACTACTATAATACTGCCCCCTATGTACAGGAATATAACTACTATAATACTGCCCCTATGTACAGGAATATAACTACTATAATACTGCCCCCTATGTACAAGAATATAACTACTATTATACTGCCCCCAATGTACAGGAATATAACTACTATAATACTGCCCCCTATGTACAGGAATATAACTACTATAATACTGCCCCCTATGTACAAGAATATAATTACTATAATACTGCCCCCTATGTACAAGAATATAACTACTATAATATTGCCCCCTATGTACAAGAATATAACTACTATAATACTGCCCCCTATGTACAGGAATATAACTACTATAATACTGCCCCCTATGTACAAGAATATAACTACTATAATACTGCCCCCTATGTACAGGAATATAACTACTATAATACTGCCCCCTATGTACAAGAATATAACTACTATAATACTGCCCCCAATGTACAGGAATATAACTACTATAATACTGCCCCCTATGTACAGGAATATAACTACTATAATACTGCCCCCTATGTACAAGAATATAACTACTATAATACTGCCCCCTATGTACAAGAATATAACTACTATAATACTGCCCCCTATGTACAAGAATATAACTACTATAATACTGCCCCCTATGTACAAGAATATAACTACTATAATACTGCCCCCTATGTACAGGAATATAACTACTATAATACTGCCCCTATGTACAGAAATATAACTACTATAATACTGCCCCCTATGTACAGGAATATAACTACTATAATACTGCCCCCTATGTACAAGAATATAACTACTATAGTACTGCCCCCTATGTACAAGAATATAACTACTATAATACTGTCCCCTATGTACAGGAATATAACTACTATAATATTGCCCCCTATGTACAAGAATATAACTACTATAATACTGCCCCCTATGTACAGGAATATAACTACTATAATACTGCCCCCTATGTACAAGAATATAACTTCTATAATACTGCCCCCTATGTACAGGAATATAACTACTATAATACTGCCCCCTATGTACAGGAATATACCTACCGTATTTTCCGGGCCATTAGGCGCACCGGAATATAAGGCGCATTAGTCCGATGCGCCTTATATATGTAATAATTCCATATATAAGGCGCATCAGACTATAAGGCGCAGGGTCGGGGGCGTGGCAGAGGTCCGGGGGCGGAGCGGAGACCCGACGGGACGCGACACCGAGAAGAGACGCGGCGACGCGGGGAAGGTGAGTGGGGAAGGTGAGGTGGAGGAGGGCAGCGGACTATACTTACATAGGTCCCCGCTACCGGAGACAGCAGATCTCCAGCGGGAACTGTAGACCACGCGGCAGAAGTTGTTTGTGCCGCGTGGTCTGCAGTTCCCACTGGAGATCTGCTGTCTCCGGTCTCCGGTAGCGGGGACCTATGTAAGTATGGTCCGCTGCCCTGTGCCATACATAGGGCGCACCGGACTATAAGGCGCACTTTGGATTTCCAAGGAAATCCAAGGCTTTTAAGTGCGCCTTATAGTCCGGTAATATAATACTGCCCCCTATGTACAGGAATATAACTACTATAATACTGCCCCCTATGTACAGGAATATAACTACTATAATACTGCCCCCTATGTACAGGAATATAACTACTATAATACTACCTCCTATGTACAAGAACATAACTACTATAATACTGCCCACTATGTACAGGAATATAACTACTATAATACTGCCCCCTATGTAGATGAATATAACTACTATAATACTGCTCCCTATGTACAAGAATATAACTACTATAATACTGCCCCTTATGTACAAGAATATAACTACTATAATACTGCCCCCTATATACAGGAATATAACTACTATAATACTGCCCCCTATGTACAAGAATATAACTACTATAATACTGTCCCCTATGTACAGGAATATAACTACTATAATACTGCCCCCTATGTACAGGGATATAACTACTTTAATACTGCCCCCTATGTACAGGAATATAACTACTATAATACTTCCCCTTATGTACAAGAATATAACTACTATAATACTGCCCCCTATGTACAAGAATATAACTGCTACAATACTGCCCCCTATTTACAGGAATATAACTGGTATAATACTACCCCTATGTACAAGAATATAACTACTATAACACCGCTCCCTATGTACAAGAATATAACTACTATAATACTGCTCCCTATGTACAGGAATATAACTACTATAATACTGCCCCCTATGTACAGGAATATAACCACTATAATACTGCCCCCTATGTACAGGAATATAACTACTATACTACTGCCCCCTATGTACAGGAATATAACTACTATAATCCTCCCCCTATGTACAAGAATATAACTACTATAATACTGCCCCCTATGTACAGGAATATAACTACTATAATACTGCCCCCTATGTACAGGAATATAACTACTATAATACTCCCCCTATGTACAGGAATATAACTACTATAATACTGCCCGGTATGTACAAGAATATAACTACTATAATACTGCCCGGTATGTACAAGAATATAACTACTATAATACTGCCCGGTATGTACAAGAATATAACTATTATAATACTGCCCCCTATGTACAGGAATATGACTACTATAATACTGCCCCTATGTACAGGAATATAACTACTATAATACTGCCCCCTATGTACAAGAATATAACTACTATTATACTGCCCCCAATGTACAGGAATATAACTACTATAATACTGCCCCCTATGTACAGGAATATAACTACTATAATACTGCCCCCTATGTACAAGAATATAATTACTATAATACTGCCCCCTATGTACAAGAATATAACTACTATAATACTGCCCCCTATGTACAGGAATATAACTACTATAATACAGCTCCCTATGTACAGGAATATAACTACTATAATACTGCCCCCTATGTACAAGAATATAACTACTATAATACTGCCCCCTATGTACAAGAATATAACTACTATAATATTGCCCCCTATGTACAGGAATATAACTACTATAATACTGTCCCTATGTACAAGAATATAACTACTATAATACTGCCCCCCTATGTACAAGAATATAACTACTATAATACTGCCCCCTATGTACAGGAATATAACTACTATAATACTGCCCCCTATGTACAGGAATATAACTACTATAATACTGCCCCCTATGTACAGGAATATAACTACTATAATACTGCCCTCTATGTACAGGAATATAACTACTATAATACTGCCCCCTATGTACAGGGATATAACTACTATAATACTGCCCCCTATGTACAGGAATATAACTACTATAATACTGCCCCCTATGTACAAGAATATAACTACTATAATACTGCCCCCTATGTACAAGAATATAACTACTATAATACTGCCCCCTATGTACAGGAATATAACTACTATAATACTGCCCCCTATGTACAAGAATATAACTACTATAATACTGCCCCCTATGTACAAGAATATAACTACTATAATACTGCCCCCTATGTACAAGAATATAACTACTATAATACTGCCCCCTATGTACAGGAATATAACTACTATAATACTGCCCCTATGTACAGGAATATAACTACTATAATACTGCCTCCTATGTACAGGAATATAACTACTATAATACTGCCCCCTATGTACAGGAATATACCTACCGTATTTTCCGGGCCATTAGGCGCACCGGAATATAAGGCGCATTAGTCCGATGCGCCTTATATATGTAATAATTCCATATATAAGGCGCATCAGACTATAAGGCGCAGGGTCGGGGGCGTGGCGGAGGTCCGGGGGCGGAGCGGAGACCCGACGGGACGCGACACCGAGAAGAGACGCGGCGACGCGGGGAAGGTGAGTGGGGAAGGTGAGGTGGAGGAGGGCAGCGGACTATACTTACATAGGTCCCCGCTACCGGAGACAGCAGATCTCCAGCGGGAACTGTAGACCACGCGGCAGAAGTTGTTTGTGCTGCGTGGTCTGCAGTTCCCACTGGAGATCTGCTGTCTCCGGTCTCCGGTAGCGGGGACCTATGTAAGTATGGTCCGCTGCCCTGTGCCATACATAGGGCGCACCGGACTATAAGGCGCACTTTGGATTTCCAAGGAAATCCAAGGCTTTTAAGTGCGCCTTATAGTCCGGTAATATAATACTGCCCCCTATGTACAGGAATATAACTACTATAATACTGCCCCCTATGTACAGGAATATAACTACTATAATACTGCCCCCTATGTACAGGAATATAACTACTATAATACTACCTCCTATGTACAAGAACATAACTACTATAATACTGCCCACTATGTACAGGAATATAACTACTATAATACTGCCCCCTATGTAGATGAATATAACTACTATAATACGGCCCCCTATGTACAAGAATATAACTAGTATAATACTGCCCCCTATGTACAGGAATATAACTACTATAATACTGCCCCCTATATACAGGAATATAACTACTATAATACTGCCCCCTATGTACAAGAATATAACTACTATAATACTGTCCCCTATGTACAGGAATATAACTACTATAATACTGCCCCCTATGTACAGGGATATAACTACTTTAATACTGCCCCCTATGTACAAGAATATAACTACTATAATACTGCCCCCTATGTACAGGAATATAACTACTATAATACTTCCCCTTATGTACAAGAATATAACTACTATCATACTGTCCCCTATGTACAGGAATAAAACTACTATAATACTGCCCCCTATGTACAAGAATATAACTGCTACAATACTGCCCCCTATTTACAGGAATATAACTGGTATAATACTGCCCCCTATGTACAAGAATATAACTACTATAACACCGCTCCCTATGTACAAGAATATAACTACTATAATACTGCTCCCTATGTACAGGAATATAACTACTATAATACTGCCCCCTATGTACAGGAATATAACCACTATAATACTGCCCCCTATGTACAGGAATATAACTACTATACTACTGCCCCCTATGTACAGGAATATAACTACTATAATCCTCCCCCTGTGTACAAGAATATAACTACTATAATACTGCCCGGTATGTGCAAGAATATAACTACTATAATACTGCCCGGTATGTACAAGAATATAACTATTATAATACTGCCCCCTATGTACAAGAATATAACTACTATAATACTGCCCCTATGTACAAGAATATAACTACTATAATACTGCACCCTATGTACAGGAATATAACTACTATAATACTGCCCCCTATGTACAAGAATATAACTACTATAATACTGCCCCCTATGTACAGGAATATATCTACTATAATACTGCCCCCTATGTACAGGAATATAACTACTATAATACTGCCCCCTATGTACAAGAATATAACTACTATAATACTGCCCCTTATGTACAGGAATATAACTACTATAATACTGCCCCCTATGTACAAGAATATAACTACTATAATACTGCCCCCTATGTACAGGAATATAACTACTATAATACTGCCCCCTATGTACAAGAATATAACTACTATAATACTGCCCCCTATGTACAAGAATATATCTACTATAATACTGCCCCCTATGTACAAGAATATAACTACTATAATACTGCCCCCTATGTACAAGAATATAACTACTATAATACTGCCCCCTATGTACAAGAATATAACTACTATAATACTGCCCCCTATGTACAGGAATATAACTACTATAATACTGCCTCCTATGTACAAGAATATAACTACTAGAATACAGCCCCCTATGTACAAGAATATAACTACTATAATACTGCCCCCTATGTACAAGAATATAACTACTATAATACTGCCCCCTATGTACAGGAATATAACTACTATAATACTGCCCCCTATGTACAAGAATATAACTACTATAATACTGCCTCCTATGTACAGGAATATATCTACTATAATACTGCCCCGTATGTACAGGAATATAACTACTATAATACTGCCCCCTATGTACAAGAATATAACTACTATAATACTGCCCCTTATGTACAGGAATATAACTACTATAATACTGCCCCCTATGTACAAGAATTTAACTACTATAATACTGCCCCCTATGTACAGGAATATAACTACTATAATACTGCCCCCTATGTACAGGAATATAACTACTATAATACTGCCCCCTATGTACAAGAATATAACTACTATAATACTGCCCCCTATGTACAGGAATATAACTACTATAATACTGCCCCCTATGTACAGGAATATAACTACTATAATACTGCCCCCTATGTACAGGAATATAACTACTATAATACTGCCCCCTATGTACAGGAATATAACTACCATAATACTGTCCCCTATGTACAAGAATATAACTGCTATAATACTGCCCCCTATGTACAGGAATATAACTACTATAATACTGCCCCCTATGTACAGGAATATAACTACTATAATACTGTCCCCTATGTACAAGAATATAACTGCTATAATACTGCTCCCTATGTACAAGAATATGAGTACTATAATACTGCCCCCTATGTACAGGAATATAACTACTATAATACTGCCCCCTATGTACAAGAATATAACTACTATAATACTGCCCCCTATGTACATGAATATAACTACTATAATACTGCCCCCTATGTACAGGAATATAACTAATATAATACTGCCCCCTATGTACAAGAATATAACTACTATAATACTGCCCCCTATGTACAGGATATAACTACTATAATACTGCCCCCTATGTACAGGAATATAACTACTATAATACTGCCCCCTATGTACATGAATATAACTACTATAATACTGCCTCCTTTGTACAGGATGAATGTGTGTAGTATTCCTATGATGAGATGCAGCAGGGGATTGTGGGATATGCCGGGTCCTGTGTGCGGGGGGATAACATGATGGCCGGTGACAGCCGCCTGTTGCTCTTCTTTTCTCATTCTGTTGATGGTTGTTGAATAATTCTCCGTTCGCCTTCAGAGAATCTTTTTTTTTCTCTCCTAGAAAAACCATTTTGCATTTATCTGATTTTTTGTTTTTTCCCTTTTGCTTTTATTCGCACAAAAAAAAGAGATCCCCATCGAAGGAGCAATTCAATTAAGTAAAGTACAGAAGGTCCTGCTCGCGTGTGCCGGGATTTATACCGCCGCAACAAAGCGTGCGCGGCCTGACTAAGCAGACAGCAGCCGTACACCTCCCCCCTTCTCTTAAAGGGGCAGTGGATGTCGTTAAAGGGGAACCTCACTAGTGAAAGTAGTAGGTGACAATTTCTGTAGCGCAGCCCCCACATGTAATCACCCTTAGTTTTCCCGATGGCGGGTGCTGATACAGGAGGAGGATCGGGGCTTAGGAAATGGCTCAGGGGGATAAGCACAAGGTTTGTGTGGCTTTAGATGAAATCAGAACTGACAGCTCCTCCGGTCACATACAAGAAGGAAAGTGACTGAGCCACAGCTATATGCACAGCACCCTGCCTGCATGAATACTAAAGGGATCCAGCAAATTCATACACAGGTTATGTATTGTCCCGGGAGAGATGTGTAATCAGACCTCACACTGCTGTGCTCTGTGCTCTCTGCAGCCAGTGTTATGCATGTCCCTGGAGAGATGTGTAATCAGACCTCACACTGCTGTGATCTGTGCTCTCTGCAGCCAGTGTTATGTATTGTCCCTGGAGAGATGTGTAATCAGACCTCACACTGCTGTGCTCTGTGCTCTCTGCAGCCAGTGTTATGTATTGTCTATGGAGAGATGTATTATCAGACCTCACACTGCTGTGCTATTGGCTGCTCTCCCCTTGGCTGCTTTGCCACCAACCAAAAAACTTCTGGTTCTCAAGACGTGTCACGACTGAGAGAACAACGGAGAGAAGGATGGAGAAGAGACTATAGAGAATGAGGACACTGAGACGTAACACCAATATCATGTCTCTCAAGACGTGTCACAACTGGAAGAGCAACAAAGAGAAGGATGAAGAAGAGATGGTAGAGGATGAGGACACCGAGACGTTACACCAATATCATGTCTCTCAAGACGTGTCACAACTGGAAGAGCAACAAAGAGAAGGATGGAGAAGAGACGGTAGAGGATGAGGACACCGAGATGTTACGCCAATATCATGTCTCTCAAGACGTGTCACAACTAAGAGAGCAACGAAGAGAAGGATAAAGAAGAGACTATAGAGAATGAGGACACCCAGACGTTACACCGATATCATGTCTCTCAAGACGTGTCACAACTGAGAGAGCAACGAAGAGAAGGATGGAGAAGAGACGGTAGAGGATGAGGACACCGAGATGTTACACCAATATCATGTCTCTCAAGACGTGTCACAACTGAGAGAGCAACGGAGAGAAGGATGGAGAAGAGACGGTAGAGGATGAGGACACCGGGATGTTACACCAATATCATGTCTCTCAAGACATTACACCATTATCGGGTCACTACTGGCCAATAGGACCAGCACGTACTTCATTTTAAAAGATATATTTAAAATGTCAAAATCTTAGGTTTTTTAATTTTTTTCCGATTTGCATTTTTGGTAATTACTTAGAAAGACAATTCACTTTCACATGGAGGTTCTATTTGGAAATGTAAAAAGTAATTAAAACTTTAAAATGCAAAAAAAAAAATGTGGAAAGATGGAAAAGATTTTAAGCAACAACATTTCAAAAAATAAGTGACTCTTTACACCTGAACTTAACAAAATAACAATAATGTATTAATATAAATGTGAAAAGATATTAAAAAATCTAATGCCCCTTTTAACTTTGTTTGGTTCAATCTCCTCCTATGAGAAAAAAATCTCTAAAAATGAAAAACATTGATATAAACTTTGAAAAATAACTACAACGATTAAAAATAAAATACTTAGAAACATTGGAAAAACATTTTTTAAGCCTTTCTTAACTTCATTCCTCAAGAAAAAAAAAAAAACATTGAACAGTAAAAAAAGATGGGAAACATTTTTGAAGCTTTTGTAGCTGAATATCCCTCCAATGAGAAGAAACAATTTTTAAAAATTTTTTGAAGTCCTTCTTAACGTTTCATAACTCAGTTTCCTCCCTCGAGGTTTTTTCATGTCAAGTTAAACTCTGACACTTTAAGATTCTCCCGCTGCAACCGATCTCGTTAAAGGATCTTCAACTGATCATGAAAAAATCACGATTTCAGGGATTCTTTAGGCTCTTCACGTATTTAGCCGGAGAGAAAACTGCCCAATCGGCGGCCTACATCCGTCCACACGCGGAGCGGCTCGATACGTCCAGCAGTGATGAGCTTCGCCCCGTGGTCCTTCAGGGCATCAGCATCTCCGGCTTTTGTAAAGTCGATGAAAAATTGATCAAAGCCGGATCCATGGAAGAGAGATTGGCTATTTTTAGCGCCGGGCCTTGGCATGTTGATGAATTGTTCAGGAGTTGCTATGCTGAATTTCAGGAATCCCAGGGCCGGGGCTTTGTCCTTGACAGATCCTGAACACAAGGAAACTTCCCGAGGCAAAATATTCTATTCTTAAGGTTTTTATGGGTTTGGACCCGATGGACCTGCATCTTTTTCCAACCTCATCTACTACGATAGTATCTGGCCGAAGAAAGATTGTGACAAACCGCAACTTTTTGAAAAAATTCTAATTGTTCTAATTAAGTTCAACAGATTTTTTTCTCTTAACTTATCTGCTGGTTCAGTAACGACAGAGTAGAATTTATAAATTTGAGAATGACAGAGGAAGTATTCTACCGTAGCAGTTATATTCTTGTACATAGGGAGCAGTATTATAGTAGTTATATTCCTGTACATAGGGGGCAGTATTATAGTAGTTATATTCCTGTACATAGGGGGCAGTATTATAGTAGTTATATTCCTGTACATAGGGCAGTATTATAGTAGTTATATTCCTGTACATAGAGGTAGTATTATAGTAGTTATATTCTTATACATAGGGGGCAGTATTATAGTAGTTATATTCCTGTACATAGGGGGCAGTATTATAGTAGTTATATTCCTGTACATAGGGAGCAGTATTATAGTAGTTATATTCCTGTACATAGGGAGCAGTATTATAGTAGTTATATTCCTGTACATAGGGGGCAGTATTATAGTAGTTATATTCCTGTACATAGGGAGCAGTATTATAGTAGTTATATTCTTGTACATAGGGGGCAGTATTATAGTAGTTATATTCCTGTACATAGGGGGCAGTACTATAGTAGTTATATTCCTGTACATAGGGGGCAGTATTATAGTAGTTATATTCCTGTACATAGGGGGTAGTATTATAGCAGTTATATTCCTGTACATAGGGGCAGAATTATAGTAGTTATATTCTTGTACATAGAGGGCAGTATTATAGTAGTTATATTCTTGTACATAGGGGGCAGTATTATAGTAGTTATATTCTTGTACATAGGGGGCGGCATTATAGTAGTTATATTCTTGTACATAGGGGGCAGTATTATAGTAGTTATATTCCTGTACATAGGGGGCAGTATTATAGTAGTTATATTCCTGTACATAGAGGGCAGTATTATAGTAGTTATATTCCTGTACATAGGGAGCAGTATTATAGTAGTTATATTCCTGTACATAGGTGGCAGTATTATAGTAGTTATATTCCTGTACATAGGGAGCAGTATTATAGTAGTTATATTCCTGTACATAGGGGGCAGTATTATAGTAGTTATATTCTTGTACATAGGGGACAGTATTATAGTAGTTATATTCCTGTACATAGGTGGCAGTATTATAGTAGTTATATTCCTGTACATAGGGGGGCAGTATTATAGTAGTTATATTCCTGTACATAGGGGGGCAGTATTATAGTAGTTATATTCCTGTACATAGGGGGGCAGTATTATAGTAGTTATATTCCTGTACATAAGGGGCAGTATTATAGTCGTTATATTCCTGTACATAGGGGGCAGTATTATAGTAGTTATATTCTTGTACATAGGGGGCAGTATTATAGTAGTTATATTCTTGTACATACGGGGCAGTATTATAGTAGTTATATTCTTGTACATAGGGGGCAGTATTATAGTAGTTATATTCTTGTACATATTGGGCAGTATTATAGTAGTTATATTCCTGTACATAGGGGGCAGTATTATACCCCCTGAGGAAGCGACGGCGAAACGTGCGTCGGGGTTGTCTGGTACAGCGCCACATCTCCTGTTCAATATGCAGCCTGGTTGGTATATATAGCTATTTTGCACGATGCACTTTATTTTGTCTTGTTTGGTTTATATGACCTCCTACCAGGTTCCATGTTATTTAGATTAGGTTTACGTTATAAACCCCTCGTTTACACTTGTAATATGTTATATTGATTGACTTGTGTGTTACATTGAAACCTTATGTTTACACTTGTAATGAATTGACTGACTGTGGTTTACAATGTGATTGTACAGGATTGGCGGTGTACCTTTAGTCCACCAGGGATTGATTTTATGGGTTGTTTTTATTGCAGTGATCATATGTGTATTATTATTTTGTTCAATAAAATTTTGTGTTTTCCATATTATGGTATTTATACATTTATTTTGTGTACTTTGTTGTACAAGGCCTGTATATAGGTACATACAGTATTATAGTAGTTATATTCTTGTACATATTGGGCAGTATTATAGTAGTTATATTCCTGTACATAGGGGGCAGTATTATAGTAGTTATATTCCTGTACATAGGGGCAGTATTATAGTAGTTATATTCTTGTACATAGGGGGCAGTATTATAGTAGTTATATTCTTGTACATAGGGGCAGTATTATAGTAGTTATATTCCTGTACATAGGGGGCAGTATTATAGTAGTTATATTCTTGTACATAGGGGGCAGTATTATAGTAGTTATATTCCTGTACATAGGGGGCAGTATTATAGTAGTTATATTCCTGTACATAGGGGGCAGTATTATAGTAGATATATTCCTGTACATAGGGGGCAGTATTATAGTAGTTATATTCTTGTACATAGGGAGCAGTATTATAGTAGTTATATTCTTGTACATAGGGGGCAGTATTATAGTAGTTATATCCCTGTACATAGGGGGCAGTATTATAGTAGTTATATTCTTGTACATAGGGGGCAGTATTATAGTAGTTATATTCCTGTACATAGGGAGCGGTATTATAGTAGTTATATTCCTGTACATAGGGGGCAGTATTATAGTAGTTATATATCTGTACATAGGGGGCAGTATTATAGTAGTTATATTCATGTACATAGGGGGCAGGATTATAGTAGTTATATCCCTGTACATAGGGGGCAGTATTATAGTAGTTATATTCCTGTACATAGGGGGCAGTATTATAGTAGTTATATATCTGTACATAGGGGGCAGTATTATAGTAGTTATATTCCTGTACATAGGGAGCAGTATTATAGTAGTTATATTCTTGTACATAGGGGGCAGTATTATAGTAGTTATATTCCTGTACATAGGGGGCGGTATTATAGTAGTTATATTCCTGTACATAGGGAGCAGTATTATAGTAGTTATATTCTTGTACATAGGGGGCAGTATTATAGTAGTTATATTCATGTACATAGGGGGCAGGATTATAGTAGTTATATTCCTTTACATAGGGGGCAGTATTATAGTAGTTATATTCCTGTACATAGGGGGCAGTATTATAGTAGTTATATTCCTGTACATAGGGAGCAGTATTATAGTAGTTATATTCCTGTACATAGGGGGCAGTATTATAGTAGTTATATTCCTGTACATAGGGGTAGTATTATAGTAGTTATATTCCTGTACATAGGGAGCAGTATTATAGTAGTTATATTCCTGTAAATAGGGGGCAGTATTATAGTAGTTATATTCCTGTACATAGGGGGCAGTATTATAGTAGTTATATTCCTGTACATAGGGAGCAGTATTATAGTAGTTATATTCCTGTACATAGGGGGCAGTATTATAGTAGTTATATTCTTGTACATAGGGGCAGCATTATAGTAGTTATATTCCTGTACATAGGGGGCAGTATTATAGTAGTTATATTGCTGTACATAGGGGGCAGTATTATAGTAGTTATATTGCTGTACATAGGGGGCAGTATTATAGTAGTTATATTCCTGTACATAGGGGGCAGTATTATAGTAGTTATATTCTTGTACATAGGAGCAGTATTATAGTAGTTATATTTTTGTACATAGGGGGCAGTATTATAGTAGTTATATTCTTGTACATAGGGGGCAGTATTATAGTAGTTATATTTCTGTACATAGGAGGCAGTATTATAGTAGTTATATTCCTGTACACAGGGGGCGGTATTATAGTAGTTATATTCTTGTAGACAGGGGGAGGTATTATAGTAGTTATATTCTTGTAGACAGGGGGCGGTATTATAGTAGTTATATTCCTGTACATAGGGGGCAGTATTATAGTAGTTATATTCCTGTACATAGGGGGCAGTATTATAGTAGTTATATTCCTGTACATAGGTGGCAGTATTATAGTAATTATACTCTTGTACATAGGTGGCAGTATTATAGTAGTTATATTCTTGTACATAGGAGCAGTATTATAGTAGTTATATTCTTGTACATAGGGGGTAGTATTATAGTAGTTATATTCTTGTACATAGGGGGCAGTATTATAGTAGTTATATTTCTGTACATAGGAGGCAGTATTATAGTAGTTATTTTCCTGTACACAGGGGGCGGTATTATAGTAGTTATATTCTTGTAGACAGGGGGAGGTATTATAGTAGTTATATTCTTGTAGACAGGGGGAGGTATTATAGTAGTTATATTCTTGTAGACAGGGGGCGGTATTATAGTACCGGGGATGTACTGATCTCAGATTTTGTAGCAGTGACATCTATAATATGCACGGTAAACCACTTGTTGATTCCTCCTTGTGACTTATCAGTAATGTGCGGATGATTTTCCTATAATCAGTGACTGCTGCAGCCTGTGATGTGTATAGACCCTGATGATGGACCTCACTGTAGACGTCTGTCAATGACCTAGGGCACTTGACACTGTCACCCTTTCATAAACCCGTGTTTCTCGGTTTCATATGACCACGACCTTTGAGATGACACAAGCCATTAGTTCTGCCATAATGCGCTCCGCTGTATAACCGTCTTCTCGGTGTAGACATGAGATTGTCAGACCGTACACTTATCCAGGAAGGGAGCTTCAAGGTCACACAATCTCAGGCTGCTGCGGCTCTTCACAATCATCATATCCTATAGATCTGTGATTATGGGGCACAACATGATCCAACCTACAATTAGATGGAATGTGAATCGCATGCAAATACAATGTCTGGTGATACAACGGCTTCTGATATCTCTGTGCCCCCCCCCGCCCCCCCTTATCCATACGCCGGGTCTTTAGTTTTGCAACATTTGTATCTTTGCTTTATTATAGATACATTTCATCATATAAATGCTGGTGCCAGATCCCTATTGGATCCCTATTAGATCTTCGCACTGTACAATGACCAGTCCTGGATTTCTCCCTTGCTGATTGGTTATTGGTGGATTTCTCAGACCAGGTAGGAGGGGCCTTAAGTGCAGTAAAGGAGGGGCCTACATCAGTTAAAGGGAAGAACATTTGACAAGTTTAGATGAGAGCTGATTGGTCAATTTAGAAGATGGTAAAGGTGGGTCACGTCTATAGGTCTAGAAATCCTCAAAGGGGGTCCTCAAAACTATGGTGGTCAACTTATTGAGGCTGACGGAGGATGAATGGCGGATCAGTAGGTGTATCGGGGGGTAGGACACAGTCTACACCTACATTTCAGCTTCCGTTTATAGCATAATAAAGTTCTGCTGAGATTTTGCTGGAACCAATGTCACCACAAATCCAGATTTACAGTGGCTGGAGCCCGGGATAGATGAGGACACGTTGCGACGGTGCGGCCGCTGTTTCGGTTCTGTGCATTTAATCACCCAGACACAATGCAGAGATTTATAGGACGCAGAATAAAGATCCCATTACCGCAGTCTGGGCCGTAAATCCGCTGCCTCTTTCTCTGCCGCGTATGTGGTGAGTCAGGACACAGGGAAGCAAGGCATGGAAGACGGAGCGGCGGGAAGGAATAGTCGACACCAGGACGACGTGAGGTTCTCCAGGATCCGCAGTGTTCTTCCATCTATAGTGTTTATCTAAGGGTTGAAGAGCTGGATCAGAACCAATATGGCCTCCGGCGCATCCGCTTATCTCTGAGATCATTATATGTTCGTGCTGATTCTGACTTGGAATTTCACACACGATGTTAGATGATAATAAGTGTCCTCCGGTACATACATCATCAGTGACGGTGGTTGGTGGCGGCTGCCTTGCATTTATGTAGATGTGGTGTTTGCTATCAGGGGAGCCAATTATTTACTCTCACTGCCGGCTGCAGAGCGCATCCCTAATGTCCTTGCTGGAGATTTCTGCCTTCCTTGTGCTCCGCAACAACGCATTACAATTACTGAAATCTAAGAGCGTTGTGCGGAGGTGCAGAGGGTCTTGTGGAGATGTCGAGTTCCCGGTGGAGGTGCATGGTGAAGATGCAGAGTGTTGTGTACCAAGTCATGTGTGGGGGTGCAGAGAGTCCTGTGGATATCCAGGTCTTCCAGTTTCCTCCCACACTCCAAAACATACTGGTAGGTTGATTAGATTGTGAGCCCCATTGGGGACGGGAACTGATTTGGGAAGCTCTGTGCTGCGTAAACTGTGTGCGTTATATAAATAAAGGAATTATTAACTATCCAGACCATCAGGTGGAGGTGCAGAGGGTCCTGCAAAGATCCAGACCATCAAGTGGAGATGCAGAGTGTCCTGTAGAGATCCATAGCATCAGGTGGATGCAGAGAGTGTCCTGTAGAGATGCAGACCATCAGTTGGAGATGTAGAGTGTCGTGTAGAGGTGTAGAGTGTCGTGTAGAGGTGTAGAGTGTCGTGTAGAGTGTCGTGTAGAGGTGTAGAGTGTCGTGTGGAGATGTAGAGTGTCGTGTAGAGGTGTAGAGTGTCGTGTAGAGGTGTAGAGTGTCGTGTGGAGATGTAGAGTGTCGTGTAGAGGTGTAGAGTGTCATGTAGAGTGTCGTGTGGAGATGTAGAGTGTCGTGTGGAGATGTAGAGTGTCGTGTAGAGGTGTAGAGTGTCGTGTGGAGATGTAGAGTGTCGTGTAGAGGTGTAGAGTGTCGTGTAGAGGTGTAGAGTGTCGTGTAGAGGTGTAGAGTGTCGTGTGGAGATGTAGAGTGTCGTGTGGAGATGTAGAGTGTCGTGTAGAGGTGTAGAGTGTCATGTAGAGTGTCGTGTGGAGATGTAGAGTGTCGTGTGGAGATGTAGAGTGTCGTGTAGAGGTGTAGAATGTCGTGTAGAGGTGTAGAGTGTCGTGTGGAGATGTAGAGTGTCGTGTGGAGATGTAGATTGTCGTGTAGAGGTGTAGAGTGTCGTGTGGAGATGTAGAGTGTCGTGTGGAGATGTAGAGTGTCGTGTAGAGGTGTAGAGTGTCGTGTAGAGGTGTAGAGTGTCGTGTAGAGGTGTAGAGTGTCGTGTGGAGATGTAGAGTGTTGTGTGGAGATGTAGAGTGTCGTGTGGAGGTGTAGAGTGTCGTGTGGAGATGTAGAGTGTTGTGTGGAGATGTAGAGTGTCGTGTAGAGCTGTAGAGTGTCCTGTAGAGATGCAGACCATCAGTTGGAGATGTAGAGTGTCCTGTTGTGATGCAGAGTGTTGTGTGGAGGCTCAGAATGTCCTATAGAGATGTGGAGTGTCGTGTAGAGGTGTAGAGTGTCGTGTAGAGGTGTAGAGTGTCGTGTAGAGGTGTAGAGTGTCGTGTAGAGTGTCGTCTAGAGGTGTAGAGTGTCATGTGGAGATGTAGAGTGTCGTGTAGAGGTGTAGAGTGTCGTGTGGAGATGTAGAGTGTCGTGTGGAGATGTAGAGTGTCGTGTAGAGGTGTAGAGTGTCATGTAGAGTGTCGTGTGGAGATGTAGAGTGTCGTGTGGAGATGTAGAGTGTCGTGTAGAGGTGTAGAATGTCGTGTAGAGGTGTAGAGTGTCGTGTGGAGATGTAGAGTGTCGTGTGGAGATGTAGAGTGTCGTGTGGAGATGTAGATTGTCGTGTAGAGGTGTAGAGTGTCGTGTGGAGATGTAAATTGTCGTGTAGAGGTGTAGAGTGTCGTGTAGAGGTGTAGAGTGTCGTGTAGAGGTGTAGAGTGTCGTGTAGAGGTGTCGAGTGCCGTGTAGAGATGTAGAGTGTCGTGTAGAGCTGTAGAGTGCCGTGTAGAGATGTAAAGTGCCGTGTAGAGGTGTAGAGTGTCGTATAGAGTTGTAGAGTGTCGTGTACAGTGTCGTGTAGAGCTGTAGAGTGTCGTGTAGAGATGTAGAGTGTCGTGTAGAGATGTAGAGTGTCGTGTAGAGGTGTAGAGTGTCGTGTAGAGTGTCGTGTAGAGATGTAGAATGTCGTGTAGAGATGTAGAGTGTCGTGTAGAGCTGTAGAGTGTCCTGTAGAGATGCAGACCATCAGTTGGAGATGTAGAGTGTCCTGTTGTGATGCAGAGTGTTGTGTGGAGGCTCAGAATGTCCTATAGAGATGTAGAGTGTCGTGTGGAGTGTGCAGTTTCCTGTACAGATTTAGGCTACATTCACACGGCCATATGTAGGACGTATATATCTGCCATATATACGTCCCCCATAGATGGCAATGGACGCGCAGCGCCGTACTATGGTGCCATGCGCAATGTTTCTCTATGGAGAGGGGTGGCCAACACACACATACATATATATATATATTTGAATACTTGCCTATACACACACATACATGCCTAGATCTGCTCCTGTGTCACTGCCTATACTAGAGGCCTCTTAGTGAGACCGCCCCAGCACATTGGGGCCACGATGGGCGCCAGTGCCAGGCTCAGGTTCCAAGATGACATTTTAACACTTTACAGTCCAGACAAGGTGGTGAGCGGTGACAGATCAGTAACGGACGTTGGGTCTGCGTCTTGGCTTGGTGCTCAGTACCTGTCTTCTGCCTAAAAGCCCAGTGTAAATGATGGCAGCTCTGCAGAGTGAGGCTTGTGTTTCCTAATGTGTTATGGGAAATTTCCAACTTTTATGAATCATTCACTTTTAAACTCTTATGTTAATAATCCCTAAAATAATCCGGGAACATAATGTAACGCGAGGAGCGACTCCCAGCGATACAATGTAACCCCTGCCAGATTCTATAATGAGATGAGTCTCGTCCAATTACTCATTTCAAGTGTTCTGGAAAATAAATGAAACTCGATATATCAATGAGTTATTGCTGCCAGCCGAAACGTCTGCTGCCGGAATCAAATTGTACAGGTTATGCGATCAACCCGGAGTATTTCTGCCCGTACCGGATGCCTCCATAAAGCGTCTAATAGATGGATCAGGTTCCATTCTCAAATTGAATCACTTGCTGTTCGTATAATAGCTTTTCCTAAATTTTATTAATTTTTTAGCAACAATGTATCCACAGTGATACACTCACCATGGACAGCAAAGCCATAATTATATACAGGCGGTCCCCTTCTTAAGGACACCCAATTTACAGACGACCACTAGTTCCAGAGGGACCTTGCTGCCCCTGTGTCCTCTGGGGAAGTCTCTGGATGCTTTACTTTAGTCCCAGGCTGTTATGATCAGACGTAAGGTGTCTGTAATGAAGCTTTATTGATAATAATTGTTCCCTAAAATTTAAACATTTTGTCTACAGCTACAATTATGAAATATACCTGTTCCGACTTACATACAAATTCAACTTAAGTACAAACCTAATGCACCTATCTTGTACATAACCAGGAGACTGTCTGTATGATCCTCCTTATCTTTCCATATAACAGATAAAAATTTTGGTAAATTTTCCCAACTTTGGGAAAAGATTTCAAAAGAAATAATTAAAATTGATGGTTCAACCCACCGCAGATTACTGAGACTTTCTCCTTCCTCTTTGCCTTGTCGGTTATGTTGCTGATGGTGGAGGATGGAATTTGGATAATATCAATGACTTGGGTGATTATTCTCCTTTTACTCATTCTCAAAGTATTTCTGTCCAGGTCAATTAAATAATTAAGTAACAGTTCTATATGGATTGGGAAAGAATCTAAAAATGGACACAAAATATACTTAACCATTGCACGTAAAAGCTAGAAATCTGGTAAATTTTAACAATTTTGTAAACTTTTTGAACACAAATGTGTCGAAGTTAGGGATGAGCTCAACCATTTAAGTTTGGTTCCAGCCGAGTTCGAATCTGAAAGTTCTGTTCGGATCAGGTTTGGGTACTGGTAACCCACTGGCGCCACTGAAATGCCATTTTCCCGATGATGTTACGGGGAGCCACGCTCCTAGAATAACGGGCCGCGCACTTTCCTTGCACTCTTCACCTGCTTGGCGGTTACACTCCCAATAATGGAGGGTAATACTTAGATGAGTTGGTCATATTATTAAAATCCTGTCGCCGTGAAGTTTTTCTGCCCGTCCTAGATGGTTCAGTACTTTCTAATATGTGAATGGGGTGTCATCCTGTAAATGACTTCCAGACTTCTGACCATATTGTCTACTTTACCTGTCAATGTAACAGCTAAAAAAATTTCTTTTACATATAAGAAAAATGGAGTCCACGAAAAACTTGGTAAATTTTTCCAATTTTCATAAAGTTTTGAATAGAATTTCCTCCACAGTGATGGCTATGCTCTCCATGGCTTCAGCTCACCCCTTCTCCAATGATTATCATCCTTCGCCTTCTTCGTCCGGTGATGATTGGGTTTGGGATGATGTTGGGATTATCCTCCCCCGTGCCCTTCATTTCACTTTGGAAGACTGAAACTAATAAGTTAAGACAAAGAAACTTGATATCTCTTGTGAAAGTTTTTTAAAAATTTATTTTAGCATCATTGGAACTCTTCGACAACGAAAGCAGTAATCGTTCTATATTGGAAAATCTTCTAACGAGATTTACATTGTGGCCAATTTGTAGAACTCTCAGAATTGCTGATGTGCTGTAAATTCTGGGTTAAACAGTGTGTAGGAGGCAAAATACAATATAACCGCTCTCCATGAGAAAGCCCCATGGACCTAGAAGTAGTTCAAAGTCTATCAATGTTGAGACACGGGAAATTAAGAATTTAAGCTGTAACTTATTAGACAGGCTTAATTTAGAAGGGAGATGACATTGAGGGTGACGGCAAAATCAGATGAAATTAGATGGAAGTCAATATGAGGGTGTTCAAGTACAGTAAAGGGAAGAGGCAAGAAAACCAGAGATGGGTGGATACGGTCTACGGCGTTTTAGGAGAAGTACGAGAACCATTGGTCTTCGAGACCCTTGACCGTAATTCAAAACCTTCATCAGGTCCTTCTAACCATAGGGTGGCCCACAATCATGAGATATAACTCAGCAATATAGAACAAAAATAGCTATCGACCAACCATTTACGACAACAATTCCCCCAACGTTGAGTAAAGCAGTCGAGTTGGGATGTCCTTCTAAAGGTCCAATCATGAATCAGACCAGGATCATAGAACTTAAAGGATCCAGTCCAGATGTCTTGTCATGACAAAGTTGTAGCTGGTCTTTAGCTGGTTTCGTAATGAAAGTTTTTTTTACCTTTTTGCTCGATGTGTCCTTCTCTTTCTTTGGCTTTTTTGTGTAGAGAAGTCTACGTAGCCAATGCATTCCCACAACCTGAGTTTCTTCAGAAATGTTTGGGTGAGGGAGACACTTGACTATAGGTAAAGCCTGTCGCTACTTCTGTCGAATTAAGGTAAAGCTTCTTTGGTAAATACAACATAAGAAGACCTTTTTTTTTTGATGGTTTATGTAAATAACAAAATATCTGGTAAAAACGGTATCTGAAGTTTTTTTGAATTGTCTGTGTCGGCGATATGGGCAATGCCATAGAATCTTACGTGGCAACATTCGATACTTTCGAGGAACATATCTAAAAAAAACTAAATGTCACGACTTCGAATCAACATTGAGAATTGTAAAATTCTGCAAATGTTGTGTCTACCGATACGTGGAGCACTTCAGGAGGCAGACTACAAGTCCTATGCTGCCCACGCCTTACAGGGGAAAAATAACAAATTCTTGCGCACCACAAGAACTTGTGATTATCCTGCGTGCCATATAGGCTTGGAGGGGGAGTAAATGGGTGTAGCTGGTGGCGGAGTGGGTGGACAGGGCCCCAGCCAGGGTGAGGCTAAGCCTCATGATGTATCCACCATGCTGGAGGGGGCCGGGTCTTAATCATACGTATTATAAATCTCCCCCATAATGGAGCACATTTAGCAAGACCAGTGCAGTGTCTACTATGTGCAGTGTCCTGTGTAGTATGCAGGGGGTGCCAGATTCAGGATTTCTCTCGCACGTTCTGCATGGATCTGGCGCCCCCTGCACTGCTCCGGCATAGTGCACCCTTCAGTACAGAAGCTCGGCACAAAAGGGTCACGTGCGGACACAAAGGGTCACAGAGAGGACAGAAGGGACACTTCTTATACCTGTGCAAAGTCCGTAAGAAAACTGGCGCACTTGTTTGCCTCAATAATGTGTATATTTCTGTGAAATATTTGATTTGAAAAATATTGTGAGTTGTGGGGTCTGGATTAGGGTAGAGTGGACCGGAACCGCAACTCTCATGTCAATGCCATGGTATATTGTGGGTTCATGTTTCCAATGTTAGTGTTCGGTGTGTTTGGGCTCACCCTACCAGTAATCGTGACCGGTACTGGCACTGATCGCAGGTGTTACCCCTTTAACCTTCGCACCCTGTTATGTTATCAGAGAGCAACAGTCCTAGAAGTAATGGTGGTGAAAATGGCGGCAGCATTTAGAGGGGGAGCACCCAAGATCAGTTCGAGCATCGATAGTAGGTGTTACCAGTCGGCGCTCCTATTATGGTTCCAACTTGTCGAGTCCACTCATCCCTAGTCAGGATGATACTTCACAATTAAGATTTATTATCTTTTAGTTTGTCTAATGTGGAAATCAGAGGTTTGAGGGGAAAAAAATTAATGATGTCATCCGCCGTACACTGAGCCCCTACCGGTGACTAGAATTGCTCTGTGATGTAGCCGACCTGATGTGTCACTCAATTGACTCGGGATAATTTAGAAGGTTATTACATGGGCCGCTGTTTTTTAACCTCTTAACCTCATACGGCATCTACACTTTAGCTTAAGGAACCACCAGGTCGCTACCTCTTGGACTAGTTCAGTAGAGATAACCCAGGCAGGTTGACATTTGCAAAGCAACAAATGGCCAGGCAGAGTGGTCAGTGGACAAGCCAAGGTCAGGCAGGCAGAGCACACGTAAAATGGGTGGGTAGTACAGAGTCCATATGGTAATTTGGGAGAAGTCAGAGCAGGGGAGTCAATACAGTGACTTCTCTGAGGTCAGGACAGGCTCAGAGTTGGATAAACAGTAATATGAACAAACTATAGGAGACAGTTTTGCAGGACATCAGGTAACCTATTGCTCATGTAACTGCCAGTGGTGCCTGAGCATTGGGGTTACGAAGTACAAGTTTTATATCCACATGTCAAAAATACAATCTGATTGGTTGCTCTCATGTGGAAATCTTGTTAATTATTCTCTTGTAGAATCTAATTATTAGCTGTCCTCTGCCACCTGATTGGCTACTGGTTACTATCCAATGGAATCTTATAGCGTAACACTATTGAATGGCCACTCTACAATGGAATCTTATTGGTTACTGTCCTGCAGATTCTGATTGGTAATTCTTTAATAAAATCTGTATGTTTACATCACCAAAGAATCTGCTTAATATCCTGTGGAATTTAATTAATTATTAGCTGTGCAATTTGATTGGCTACTATTCTATGGTATCCACCTGACAAGTATCCTGTGCAATCTGATTGGTTACCTCCCACTGGAATGTTATTAGTTACTATTTTACAGATTGGTTACTATTGTATAGGAATCTGATTGGTTTCTTTTGTATTGCAATCTGATTGGTTACTATTGTATCAGAATCTGATTGGTTTCTATTGTATTGGAATCTGATTGGTTACAATTGTATCAGAATCTTATTGGTTTCTATTGTATTGGAATCTGATTGGTTAGGATATCCCATTTCTGCACTTTTCAGGCATCTTTGTGACTTTTCTTGTGATTCTGCGCTGCCGATGCCATTTTGTACGCATTTGTTGCACATTTCCCCCATAATCCCATTAATGTGATTTGTCGCATTGTCTCAGCGCAGATAAGCCCCTCGTTAATCCAAACACTATCGATTTCACCAATTAATGTTGCGTGGCCTCATCGACGTGGCCCCTGCATCTCATCTACACTGAATACATTTTATGGGATTATTGTAGGATAATAATAGGATGTAAGAGGCTTAACCCGGATTTATCTGGGACAGGGAACGTAAAAGGTTTATGGCGCCACGTAACCGCTAAACCAGGCAGTGGGCTTTTACGTGCACTATGGGTCTTAAAGGGCCAGGCGCAGGTTTACAGATCGCAGGGGGTTAATAAATCCTGATGATTCATGAATATTGTATAGGTATGAACAGAGCTGCAATACAGGCACAAACCATAGTCCGGTGTGGAAAAGAAATAAGCCATGTTTTTCAACCTCAAGACAACCCCTTTATGCAAAGTTAGAAAAGATACAGTGCTCCACACCTGCCCACAGGTTTATGTGACTCCACCTACCTGTAGTAACTCCACCAGCAGAATAGTGAGTGCAGCTCTGGAGCTCGTTTGCTCGTTAGGAGTGTGAGTTGCTGTGTGCTGCTGCTCTGAGCTCCAGGCAAGTTCCATCTCCACCTGGGGCCTGCTCTCTCCCTTCCCAGGGAGGGGGTGGGTTTCCAGGCATGAGCCAGAGCGGCAAGCCCCAGGCTCCTGCTTCCCGGGCCAGGTCGGCGGGAGGCAGGAGAGGACAGCTACCGGCCAGCGCTATGGAGGACTCAGGGTGAGAGGTTCCCCCAGGAGTCGCAGCAATGTGGCTCCTACTCCCTGAGTCTAGTGTAAAGAGGCAAACCCAGAAGCCGGACATCCATGATGGTGCGGGTGAGAGCGGTCCTTCCGGGGCTGGAGCCATGAAGCGGAGTGCTCACAGAGGTAAGGCTGACCATGCGGGGTGAAGCTTAGCGGTGCAGGGGCCCCGGGAGTCCTTGTCCACCTATGCCTCCCGGGTCCAGAGCCACCTCTGTGAGTATGAAGAGGCGACTAAGACCATCAGGAGGCTTCAGGAGGAGCTGCGATGTGCCCGCGCCAGGGTGAACACAGCGCCAAAGAAGTGCAAGGCAGAGGTTAAAGGAGAGATTAATAGCCTGAAAGCTGAGATCGATAAGCTGATGAAAAGAAAGACCTTTATTTGTGAGAACAGCGGGCCGTTTAAAGAAAAACTGTTAAATGACGACAGATTTGCAGACATGGCTGATAACAGAGAGCAAAGGCTGATGGGGTTGCAGCCGGCTGCTCGAGTCCCCAGTGCGCATGGAGAACTTGGAGAAGGGATGAGCTCCCAGAGGAAGCCGCCCTGTAACCCCCTCCCTGTAACCCCCCCCCGGGCAAAGCGCAAGGTCAGCTCACTGTGCAAGCCCTGCTACCCAAACCCCCCCCGAGTTCTGCTGTGGACCCGGTGCAAAGGTGCAGGGAGATTACAGGTGTGACATCTGATGTGGCGATGGGCTCCGTCTCTGTTTGTGGTAACAGTGGGGGAGCAGGGGAGGCATCGGCCGCAAGGCCGGACAGGCAGGGCGGCTCGTACGTGGCGATATCATCAAAATCCAGTGCTGCGGTGCGTCCCCCGGTGGGAGGGGGGGATAGCCCAGCACTGGTGGCAGCTTCCGGTGCCTCGGCGCCTCTTCATGCTGTTGCCGCTGATCACCCAGTTGAGGGGCGGCAGCAGTGTGGAGGGGTCGCTGAGGCTGAGGGCTCCGGACCTCCCAAACAGAAAGTGTTCTGTGTCGGTGTTGGGGATAATGCGAATTCTGTGCAGACTGGAGATCAGCGGCGATTGTTTCCAAGCCCCAGAAAAAGTAAAATAACATCTGCTACCGATGATGCGGAGGGCACAAGTGTGACAAGAGTTGTGGTCCCCTCTGGGCGATGCTCTGCGGGGGAACCCCCGTCCCTTGTGCCTGAAGATGCGGAGGTGGTCATGTCCCCTGATGTTGTTGCTGGTCCAGCCAGTGTGAGTGGTGTCAGTAATGTTGTGGTGGATAATGTGAGTGGAGTGAGTGTTGCAGAATCTTTGCCAGCTTTGGGGGTGGGTGATGGAGTGACTGGTGGTGTGAGTGGCGCGGCTGAGAGTAACATGGAGGTGGGTGGTGTAAATGTGGTGGGTGCAGGGCTTGGTCCGGTTGCTCCCCCAGTGGCGGCCCCTATTAAGAGCTATGCCAGTGTCGCTGCTGGGGGAAGTGGGGTTCCATCATCCTCGTCTCTGGGCTCTGGGGACGGCTTTTTGCAACGGCGCCTCCTGCAGGCCTTACAGAAGGGAGAAAGGACGATAAATGTAGCGGGCAGGAGGTTGATTTGTCGTTTTGGATAGAGAGGCACGGCCTGTCTGCCTTCCGAGAGCAAAGAGGCAGGGAGACATCATGGACGCTCCCGACAACCGAGCCGGGTGGTAACCGTAGGAATGTGGTGCGTCTTCGGTGGCGTGGCAGTGATGTGTGTCCCCCTCGGGCACGGGTAGTTGAGCTGCTGCTGAAGATGGACTTCAAGGCGGCTGACATCTTTGCCTTGATCCATCCCTATGGTACATCTGAGTTTGATATTCGCTTTGTTCGGCCGGAGGGGCTTGAGCTCTTCTGGTCCAACTATGAGCTGAGATACAACGAGCCCGAGTGGCGGGACTTTGCTGTGCAAGCAGTGTCCCGCCAGAGCGAACTCAAGAAAGTGACCGTTCTTACCCGTAACTAATCATTATCTTGCTTTGACATCATGACCTGGATGAATAGTTATGGAGAGGTACTGGGAGTACCCGAGAAAAATCGTGATGAGTATGGTATCTGGTCAGGGGCCTGGACCTTCATGGGGAAGTTGAGGTGTTCAGGTAACTCAGTCGCCCACATCCCTTCATCAGCCTTCCTGGGGAGGGATCGGATCTTCTCAGGTCGGGAGGATACAGTTGTGTTTTGACTACTGCCATTCTTAGAAGCTTAGATGATGGAGATAATGTGGGATAATCCATGAGGTTTGGGAATAGCTGGAGGCTTGTGATGTTAGACGCTCCTCCTCTGTGCACGGAGCGGTCATGCTGCTGCCTTTATCTCATTGTGTCCACATTTATCTCTGAATTTCCACCACTATTGGGGAGATAACGGTGTGAAGACTCCCTGTCGCTAGTTTATTATTTCAGATGCTATAGAAAAGATGCGGGTTATAAATGTACGCGACTTCTTAAAGATAAGGATTTCTGGGGTGAGGTGGGAAGGAAGGCTACATTACACAGCGAGAAGAGCAGCACAGAGTATTTCAGGAGAGGAGCTGATCATGTGGGGGTATAGACTGAGAGTTACACAGTGGGGGAGCAGCTCCCAGCAGCACAGAGTATTTCAGGAGAGGAGTTATGTAGGGGTATGATCGGAGGGTAGGGCACAGTGTTCCAGTGCAGACATCAGTAAATGAACAATCCTGCGCCCTCCTCCGCCTCCGCTCATAAATCCCTCGCGTGGATGACAGCGCTGAGCGATGGCGTCCGTAAGACACAGAACATTGCGACGCATTCCCAGATCATAACTTCAGTAAACAAGGCTGGGAGCTGCGAGAGGGTTTAATCACGGTGACAGAATTATCCCCGGAGATCGGGAGACGCCGGAGAACATTCATTAGCGGATACATCAAGGTCTTCTCCACGACTGTCTCACATGGATGGATGAGCGGAGCCGGATGCTGATGAGATACTGGAGGAGCGCAGCGGCTCTCCCACCGGATAGACATCCACATGTGCACATGGGACTGTGACTACGTCTGCGTCGCATCATCCTGGACTGTCAATGGTAGAAATGGGTCGGAGTAGGTTGGTGCCTCATGTACCCAATTTCTATATTGTCCTAATAATCTCACCTACATACAGAATCATTCACTCTTTTTGAGCTCATTGGTGCAAGATTTGGAAAAATGGGAGGAGTTTGTGTAAAGTGGGTGGAGTCTGGTTGTATCGGGTGTTTATCGTTTAGGAAATATAATACAGATCTTATGTAGGTCTACACCTCGTCCTGCACCGTCTGTGACTAGAAACCTGGAGTTATTCATGGAATGACAGCAAGCAGAGATTGAGGAATTGAAGCTCAAAGCCTACATTTCTAGGGTAATCCTGAAGTAGCGGTGACATTTGGGGATATGTTACAAAAGACCCTGCAAAATGTGGTGTAGAAAGAGACCAGCTGTATCCTCCACCCGACCTCAGCCTCTAACCCTCAGTATAACCTTCTTCTCTCCCTTATCCCCAACCCTGAACCATAAGCCTAACCCCACATTCAGTCTTAAACCACACCCTTACCCTTACTCCAACCTTAGACCTCACATTAACCTCAGACTTGATCCTTATGCTACCTCGACCCCAACCTTACCCTTACCCCAACCTTAACCTAGCCTTCACCCCAAATGTAATATTCGCAATAACCATAACCTTAACCTCAATTCCAACCTTTGCCCCCACATTTTCCTTAATCCTTACTCTAACCTTAACCCCAGACCTCAAACTAGCCTCCACCCTAACCTCAACCCCAAACTTAACTCCATCCAGTCACAGCCTGAAATTTAATCTTCAGAATATCTTACACTTTAGCCTCCAACTTAATCCCCAGAGTAACCTCAACCCCAACCTGAACCATCATAGCGAGCACAGCCCTAACCTTAACCCTCACAATAAAATCAGTCACGTGTACTGAACCTTAACCCTCACACTTACCTTAACCCCGACCTTTACCTTCGCACTAACCTCACAACCGACCTTACTCTGACCTTCACTTTCACACTAACCTCAACTGTGACCTTAATCTTCACACTTACCTTAACCCTGACCTTTACCTTCGCACTAACGTCTCAACTGACCTTAACGCTCAGTTACCTCAACTCTGACCTTCACTTTCACACTAACCTCAACTGTGACCTTAGTCTTCACACTCAACTCATCCCTGACCTTAACCTTCACCCTAACGTCAACTCAATCTTAACTCCCACAATAATCTTAATCCTCACTCTACCATCTGTAAAAGGTTACATCTATTACCCGTGAGAATTTCCTAAGACCCCCCTATCGGCTAATGGAGACGGTGGGACCCGCTCTTTGTACTAAAAGCCTCTTCCTCCGACATGAAAGGTCATATTTGCATTCCGGAGCTCAATCGGTTCATTTGTACAGTGCACAGATCATAATTCATTACCGCGTACAACGTAAATATTCCAATAATCCTTTGTCAAATCGGGTGACAGATAAGGTGAGCGGCGCCGTATCTCCCCGTAATGAATGACTCAAGCCCCCGATCCCTGCAGTTCTCGGGGGAAGCTCCTTCCCCCTAAAATTATAGGCCTGCAGGTTGTAATTCACTCACACAATGGCAATTAGTATCTACATTTCCTCCTGTGTCTTCTGTGCCAAGGAAGAAGAGATGATATTTATGTTGGATTCTTAATTATTGCCTCTTAACGAAGCAATAAAACTGATTAGAGGGAAAGGATGGCCATATTCCAGATGTCTCGGTCTATAGGATGTCTTGGTGGCCTCGGTGATAGGATTAGCTTCAAGGTCAAATAGGATGTCACATTCACCTAATTCTGGACTGTGCCCTTCCTCTGATCATTTATGGGCGTTAACATTTTCCTTCATACCCTGATATCTGATTGGCCAGTCTCATAGTATCCAGGGGCAAGCCCCGTGAACAAGTGGTGTCCATTTGACCATTTTGGTCCATTTTGGTGTCCAAAATTTGTCCATTCAAATTTTTTTATGAGGAAAAACGAGGGATGGCAAAGATTGGTCAAGAAATGTTGGTGGAGAACTAAATTCGAGACTTCATTAAGGTTAAAGAGATTTTCCAGAAGCACACAAGGAAGCAAAGGCAGATTGTTGGGTTTGGGGAATGGATCTTCTCAGTTGAGAAGCCCAATTGTTTTCTCTTTAAGGGTCCAAGCCATATGCGTAGCCCCTCTGTCTATCATCAATTCCTACAAGATAAAAACAAATTAAAGATAGTCATAAAAATTGGATTATTCTTCACCAAGCCTGCTGATTCGGGCAGGGACAATCGACCACATGATGCTAGGGAGAGTCCACCCCAACGGCAGATCTAAGAGATGTCGACGAGAGTCCAGTCCTCAGCTGCAGTATCTGATGACTATGTTTAGCTAGACTGATCTGTTTCGGTCTTGTAGACTTCATCAGGGCAGATTAGGGCAGGAATGTTAAGCGATGGACGCCATGTACTTTGATGAAGGGAACCTGGTTTAGATGATTGATTTGATTGAAGGTGTCAAGTCTACGGGAGGTCTAAAACATTTTCTAATTAGTGAGATTACATTTTGTTCATTCTACATTCTTCAGGAGGTGAGGATAACTTTGTAAAGGTCTATCAGATATTTAATATCTGTCGGAGTTTCCCACTAAATGCTTTAGTGTTTTTAAAAAAAAAGCTAAAAATACCATAACGATAGTTAATACTTCAGCCAGTGTTACCACAAACATTTTGGAAACTTTGGAGACTTATTAGCCTTTTTACCCCTGTCCAGAGCTGAAGATGTCAAACCAACCCACTGGCCCAAAAAACGGGCTCACAAGTAACTGTAGGGAATGACGACCTTCACGACATCTAACCATCATCAACATCATCATCCAAAAATAAGATGTTTTTTTTTATAGACCACATTCTATTTTCTTTTAGGAGACCATCAGCAAAATTATAATCACCTCGTGCTCAATAACGCCTCCCAGACACCCACAAACGGTAAGACGTTCTCCAGGTTTTCAGAACCTCGGAATATCATGAGGGTCTATAGAACTTCTCTAGCCGTGATCCCTGGAATGATAACATCTACACGTAACATCATTAGGCTTTGAGAGCCCCAGTGGCCACTTTGTAACTCAAGTAAAGTTGTTGGGGAGGCATAGTGCCCTAATAAAATGATAATAATCGGAATCGGATAGACCATTCAATGATTATAGACTGAAAGCTCTTCCACCGTTACGTCTACATTTGTCCTGCATTGTATTATTGTATTCCACTTTGTTTATTGTATGTTTTTGTCGTAAAATGTGTTACCCCTGATTTTTTGACAACTACCATGGATGGTAATGAGGAAACTTTACTGAACTTCACTTCTAACCGGCCTAGTCTTTGGGACATGACAGGACACCATTACAATTCTTTGGACAAATCGTGGACTCCACAGGCTAGGCAGGCAAAAGGGATGATAAAAGAGCAACCTGTATACATATTTTTAGTATTACACATGGAATCAGGCAGAAATTAGCCATCGGTCACTGACGTTCTATACCTGAAGCATTATCCATTTCTACAACTCATAGGAGGCAAAGAAGAGGCTCCAGCAAAAGAGATCAACCGATAGAAGTGGCCGAATCAGTTCAACGCTGGAAGATCTATGAGCGAGATTGAGGGAGTTCTTACAGATTTCTCATAGACATGGCCCAAGGGGTGGAATTGCCCATGGGGGAAGGTCAAATATCTTCCAAGTTAACTTGGGGCCATCTTCAACTTGTGCCGAGAAATAGACTCCTCTTGTCTACCACTGAGAGAACCCTTCTAGCCTAAACATCTCAGGAAGTTTCGAGTTGCACCATAGTAGTTATGAAGTACTGTGGCTGGAAATATTAAGTAGGTCTTTCAATTAGCCTCAAACCTTTATCAAGAGGACCACTGTTGGATATCTTATCCACCTGTTCCAACAACTCCTTCATGCTGAATGTTAGTCTTCCATTAGGCCCTTACTGCTCACATTCCTTTCCCCAACCTTTCATTTGCTGAGCCTTTGCTGCTAAGACGTCTACCTAGACATTAGCTATGGCCAGACCTTCTTTAGTTTTAGCCCTCTGGAGGGTCTTGAGCATAATCCTTCTTCCAAAACAATTCACAGAACACCATTCAACACCGGTCATTGACTTTATCCCTGAAACTTGCTAGTAGAAGAGTTATAATCTCTACCACAAATCTTGAGGTACAGGAGATACCCTTATCCCCAAACATTTATATCTATGGACAATACAAAGGGACATGTTGTGTAAAGAAGAGTTTGGGGCCAGATCTGTCAACATGCGTAGCACTGATCAGTCCCAAAGTTCTTAATCAGATCCTTTACAGAACCAACAGAATCACCTGTTTGACATCAACCAAATACAGTAACACTTCATCTGTCTACAGAGACCATCTCTTCCACGATATCTGTAAGGAAGTCCTTAATAAGTGGAAAGGTTCGTATCAGGCAGGCAAGTGGCTCCATGACAATCACAATGAGGGGAGACAAACTACAACTATGACATGTACCTCTCCTCAATGTGAACAAAGATGAGGGGTCCCCATTGGCCCCAATCCTAGAGCAGGATTGGATATACAGGAGTTTCCTCCATGCCATTTGGCACATAACCGTCCACATGTAATCCCACCCTGTAGCTTCAGGTAATGTTAATAGAAGGAGTTCAGTCCCGAATTAAGGGGGATCGATCCTCGTGGATTAAGATGGACGCTACTGGTAAACACCTTTAGCATCAGTTTAATATCAAGGGGCAATAAGGATATAGGGTGATAAGACCTTGGGGCAACAATATAGAAGTTCTCAGAATCAGTAATATTCATTGGACGTCCAAACTCTATGAAGGGTTTGGACATTGTCCTCCATAGCAGGCCACCGATTTAAATGTTCTCCCATGTGGATTATACGTAAAGAGATTAATTCTACCCCATACAAAACAAAACCCACAAAAAGCATAAGGGGATTGTTGTAGAAAAAAAAGTCAGATTGAACATAAGTGAGGTCCTTGATGTAGGCACCTCACAGGTCGTCCACCTCATGAATTGAAAAATAATAGACCATTAGGTTTTGGGCACCAACCCAGAAACATTATGTGGCCTCCTACGATGTCCTACCTTCCTGTGCAACGCAAAGGGTAAAGGTTTACATTGGGCTCTGCCCAAGACACAGTGTAAGGAAGCCAAGCTGCAGGACCTACCCCGGTCCGGAGGCTGATGTACTTCCCAAGACACAGTGTAAGGAAGCCAAGCTGCAGGACCTATCCCGGTCCATAGGCCGATGTACTTCCCAAGACACTGTGTAAGGAAGCCAAGCTGCAGGACCTATCCCGGTCCGTAGGCCGATGTACATCCCAAGACGCAGTGTAAGGAATCCAAGCTGCAGGACCTATCCCGGCCAGTAGGCCGATGTACTTACCAGGACACAGTGTAAGGAAGCCAAGCTGCAGGACCTATTCCGGTCCATAGGCCGATGTACTTCCCAAGACACAGTGTAAGGAGTCCAAGCTGCAGGACCTATCCCGGTCCGTAGGCCGATGTACTACCCAAGACACAGTGTAAGGAGTCCAAGCTGCAGGACCTATCCCGGCCCGTAGGCCCATGTACTTCCCAAGACACAGTGTAAGAAGTCCAAGCTGCAGGACCTATCCCGGCCTTTAAGCTGATATACTTCCCAAGACACAGTGTAAGGAAGCCAAGCTGCAGGACCTATCCCGGTCCGTAGGCCGATGTACTTCCCAAGACACAGTGTAAGGAAGCCAAGCTGCAGGATCTATCCCAGCCCGCAGGCCGATGTACTTCCCAAGACACAGTGTAAGGAGTCCAAGCTTCAGGACCTGTCCTGGCCCAGAGGGCGATGTACTTCCCAGGACACAGTGTAAGGAGTCCAAGCTTCAGGACCTGTCCTGGCCCGGAGGCTGATGTACTTCCCAAGACACAGTGTAAGGAGTCCAAGCTGCAGGACCTGTCCAGGCCCGGAGGCTGATGTACTTCCCAAGACACAGTGTAAGGAAGCCAAGCTGCAGGACCTATGCCGGCCCGTAGGCCGATGTACTACCCAACATACAGTGTAAGGAGTCCAAGCTTCAGGACCTGTCCTGGCCCAGAGGGCGATGTACTTCCCAAGACACAGTGTAAGGAAGCCAAGCTGCAGGACCTGTCCTGGCCCAGAGGGCGATGTACTTCCCAAGACACAGTGTAAGGAGTCCAAGCTTCAGGATCTGTCCTGGCCCGGAGGCTGATGTGCTATTGAAATGTTTTTTCTAGTTGTGAACATTGTTGGCCCATCTTTCCATTAGGCCAGTGGTATGAGATTGATGGTTCCCAGGGAATAGATTATTTATAGGACTCTCCATCCACATTCTGTATGGCGTGGGCCACGTTCATTCTGTGCTGGAGTGCAGTTTCGCATGAGGGAAGCGCGATCCGGGCCGAGTCCATAGAATTCCCGGAGATTTCTATTTGTAGTTCAGACAATTAAAGAAAAGCGCGGCTGATTGACAGTGACCCGAGCGCTGCCGGGATCCGAGGCCGCTGCACAACATACATCTCCCGCTGGGGAGTTTGCTCTTGAAACATATGTAAATGAAGCTGAAAGCCTCCAAAGTGCTCGTATGTGTGACTGATGGCAAAACTAACAAACACCGCGACTCCCAAATCAGAGTTATGTTCAGAATGACAATTGCTGAGATGTTCCCCGAACTGATTACATAATGTCAGAGGATGTTAACATATGTATAATCATACAGGAGATGCCCAGGTTATACCGGCTGTACATATATCACTATATACAGGAGATCCCCAGGTTATACCGGCTGTACATATATCATTATATACAGGAGATCCCCAGGTTATACCGGCTGTACATATACCATTATATACAGGAGATCCCCAGGTTATACCGGCTGTACATATATCATTATATACAGGAGATCCCCAGGTTATACCGGCTGTACATATATCACTATATACAGGAGATCCCCAGGTTATACCGGCTGTACATATATCATTATATACAGGAGATCCCCAGGTTATACCGGCTGTACATATATCATTATATACAGGAGATCCCCAGGTTATACCGGCTGTACATATATCATTATATACAGGAGATCCCCAGGTTATACCGGCTGTACATATATCATTATATACAGGAGATCCCCAGGTTATACCGGCTGTACATATATCACTATATACAGGAGATCCCCAGGTTATACCGGCTGTACATATATCATTATATACAGAGATCCCCAGGTTATACCGGCTGTACATATATCATTATATACAGGAGATCCCCAGGTTATACCGGCTGTACATATATCATTATATACAGGAGATCCCCAGGTTATACCAGCTGTATATATATCATTATATACAGGAGATCCCCAGGTTATACCGGCTGTACATATATCGTTATATACAGGAGATCCCCAGGTTATACCAGCTGTACATATATCATTACATACAGGAGATCCCCAGGTTATACCAGCTGTATATATATCATTATATACAGGAGATCCCCAGGTTATACCGGCTGTACATATATCATTATATACAGGAGATCCCCAGGTTATACCGGCTGTACATATATCATTATATGCAGGAGATCCCCAGGTTATACCGGCTGTACATATATCATTATATACAGGAGATCCCCAGGTTATACCAGCTGTACATATATCATTATATACAGGAGATCCCCAGGTTATACCAGCTGTACATATATCATTACATACAGGAGATCCCCAGGTTATACCAGCTGTACATATATCATTATATACAGGAGATCCCCAGGTTATACCGGCTGTACATATATATCATTATATACAGGAGATCCCCAGGTTATACCGGCTGTACATATATCATTATATACAGGAGATCCCCAGGTTATACCGGCCGTACATATATCATTATATACAGGAGATCCCCAGGTTATACCAGTTGTACATATATCATTATATACAGGAGATCCCCAGGTTATACCGGCTGTACATATATCATTATATACAGGAGATCCCCAGGTTATACCGGCTGTACATATATCATTATATACAGGAGATCCCCAGGTTATAGCGGCTGTACATATATCATTATATACAGGAGATCCCCAGGTTATACCGGCTGTACATATATCATTATATACAGGGGATCCCCAGGTTATACCGGCTGTACATATATCATTATATACAGGGGATCCCCAGGTTATACCGGCTGTACATATATCATTATATACAGGAGATCTCCAGGTTATACCGGCTGTACATATATCATTATATACAGGAGATCTCCAGGTTATACCGGCTGTACATATATCATTATATACAGGAGATCCCCAGGTTATACCGGCCGTACATATATCATTATATACAGGAGATCCCCAGGTTATACCGGCCGTACATATATCATTATATACAGGAGATCCCCAGGTTATACCGGCTGTACATATGTCATTATATACAGGAGATCCCCAGGTTATACCGGCTGTACATATATCATTATATACAGGAGATCTCCAGGTTATACCGGCTGTACATATATCATTATATACAGGAGATCCCCAGGTTATACCGGCTGTACATATATCATTATATACAGGAGATCCCCAGGTTATACCGGCTGTACATATATCATTATATACAGGAGATCCCCAGGTTATACCGGCTGTACATATATCATTATATACAGGAGATCCCCAGGTTATACCGGCTGTACATATATCACTATATACAGGAGATCCCCAGGTTATACCGGCTGTACATATATCATTATATACAGGAGATCCCCAGGTTATACCGGCTGTACATATATCATTATATACAGGAGATCCCCAGGTTATACCGGCTGTACATATGTCATTATATACAGGAGATCCCCAGGTTATACCGGCTGTGTAACAATGTATATGAGTAGCATGCAGGTTATGACTATGTTATATAGTATTAGACATGAGCAGTTGTTTCTGTATCTTATGTAACTCGTATTTCTTTTGTTTCTACAGAGAAACCTCGTGTGAACAACATCCTGACCTCGGCCACTGAGCCGTATGACTTGTCCTTCTCCAGATCCTTCCAGAACCTCTCCCACCTCCCTCCATCCTATGAGTCCGCTGTCAAGACCAATCCAAGTAAATATTCCTCTCTGAAGGGATTAAGTAGGTGTCGCTCATGTCGTGTCATGTCTTGGGCAGGTAGACATGTATGTGTGGAGGTCCCGCTCCCTCATGTCTGGGACTTATCTGTAGGAGACCTCTGTGTAACACGTGTCATGGTTTCCATGTACTGGGACATACATCTGCTGCCCCTGAATGTTGGTGCCCAATACAAACTCTCCAACCCCTTCCCACCACAGAATGAAGGATAAAGCCCATAACTCAGTAACCCCACAGCAACTAATACTCTCCAGGCTCTGGAGCTTCTGTCCTACCCAAAGATCAGACATGACCTTTAATATCTCCATCTCTTTTGATACTACTCGAAAAGTTCAGGAAGTTCAGAAAATCTAGAAACCAGATGAAACATTCCAAGCCCTAGGGTATCTTATTAGACTACATTCATATGTGCCTTTCCCTCCACTTTATCATTGTGTCACCACACTGGGACTCCGTAACCTTTGCCCATCAGTCTAATCGACATAATAGAAGCTCTGGTACCCTCCTTTGACCACTACTCTCAAAAATCTACGTAAACTACCTCCACCTCTACATCACAGCCAGCTTTGAATTTCTCCTGCTCTTATAAACCCACTTGAAAAGCTCTTCCTTCAGGAAGTCAAGTTCTATGTCTTCAGATGTTGGTGCCAATGCAAAAGCTCCAACCCACACAATAAAGGTTAAAGTCAATCTAGAACTCAGTAACGTCGTAATGACCAAAACTCTCAAAGCTCTGATATAACTCCCTCTACCTATAGATAACACCTAACATCTACATTCTAGGTGACACCAAACGTCTACCACTACCTTACACCCAAAGTCTACCTCTAGCTCACACCTAACATCTACCTCTACATCACACCCAACGTCTACTTGTAGCTCACGCCCAAGATCTAACTCTAGGTGACGGCCAAAGCCTACCTGTAGCTCACGCCCAAGATCTAACTCTAGGTGACTACCAAAGCCTACCTGTAGGTCACACCCAACGTCTACCTGTAGGTCACACCCAACGTCTACCTGTAGGTCACACCCAACGTCTACCTGTAGGTCACACCCAACGTCTACTTCTAGGTCACACCCAACGTCTACCTCTAGCTCACACCCAACGTCTACCTCTAACTCACACCCAAAGTCTACCTCTAGCTCACACCCAACGTCTACCTCTAGCTCACACCCAACGTCTACCTCTAGCTCACACCCAACGTCTACCTCTAGCTCACACCCAACGTCTACCGCTAGGTCACACCCAACGTCTACCGCTAGGTCACACCCAACGTCTACCGCTAGGTCACACACAACGTCTACCGCTAGGTCACACCCAAAGTCTACCGCTAGGTCACACCCAACGTCTACCGCTAGGTCACACCCAACGTCTACCTCTTGGTCACACCCAACGTCTACCTCTAGGTCACACCCAACGTCTACCTCTAGGTCACACCCAACGTCTACCTCTAGGTCACACCCAACGTCTACCTCTAGGTCACACCCAACGTCTACCTCTAGGTCACACCCAACGTCTACCTCTAGGTCACACCCAACGTCTACCTCTAGGTCACACCCAACGTCTACCTCTAGCTCACACCCACCGTCTACCTCTAGGTCACACCCAACGTCTACCTCTAGGTCACACCAAATGCCTACCTGTAATGACTAAAAATTGTTATCTACCTGACCTGAATACCTTCATCCCACTCACCACAAGGTACACGTGTTCAGTCCAAAGCCCCTGGACAAACAATGCAAAAAGAAGAGGAGATACCAGGCACAAATCACAGCTCAGAGGGAATATTGAAAAACACCTCTTCTTTATTGTTGGTTAAAATTCATTCCGTGAGAACGATACCATGTAAGAAAAGATCAACACGTTTCAACGCAAAGCCTCCTAATCACGATCCAAGACGGATCATGGATAAGACACTTTGGGTCAAAAATTAAATTACAAACAACGTCTATCTCTAGGTCAAGCCCAACCTTAAATATTTCCATCTTTCTTACCCCAACTTCAAGAGACCTACCGCCCAGAAACGAAGACTTTGTGCTAGACATCAGATGAAACACCAGTGTAGTTACAAGACTATATTCACATCTGACTTTTCCATCCCGTTATTGTCAACACGATCCACACACATCTTTTTTCTGTGTCTCTATTATATGTAGCATAAAACGTATAGACTCCCTTCATTGTGCCACCAAACTGGAATATCTGGTGCTGTGTTTTCAAATGTTGGTGCCCACCATAGCAAACTCTAGAACTTAGTAACCTCACAACGACCAATGCTCGGAGTGCTACAATGACATCACTGCCTGCCGATAACACCCAACCTTGAATATCTCCATCTCTCTTTACCTGACTGTAAATAAAGACAAATGAAACTCTCCATGCCCCGTATACAGTAGTTGTATAGGACTATATTCACATATTACTTTCTGTCCGGATGTGCAGGAGCATCAGCTTACCGTCTCTACCATCTGTAGGAAATATCTGTGTTGATTGGATCGCCATACGCTTTGGTCTCTCGTCATCCCCTCCCAATCTTTTACTTCTCCTGATCCGTACCCTCTTTGAAGACCCGGCCTGTTGACCTCCTCCATTCATTCCGGATGCACCTTCCTCCCTTCCTCTGTCATCCTTGCCCATTTTTGTTCTAGAAAAATAGGCACAGATGACACCAGAGGGGAAATGGACAGTCACCATGAGAGTCCCGCCACGTAACACAGCAGCGATGGCAGAACATTTCAGCTGACTTTCCCGAGGACGAGGGGGAGGGGCGGTTTCGTTCTGCTAGAACAATGTAAATTAATATTCCCCTATTCCAGGATTTTCAGAATTTTTTAACCAATCTGGAAAATTAATTGCTTTTCACTGTCACTCGAGAGATGTTACGGTGCCCCCTCCCTGCAGCTGCCAGACGCAAAGCCATAATTTACCGTGCAATCGGTTTAGCAAAAAAAAACAAATTGCTCATTTTGTGGTGACACACCCGATCTGCGGAGAACACGGGACCGTTCTGGAAGAGCGGAATTCATCACTGTCAAGGCTGAAGCTTCCTCTGCATATGTATGAATGAACAGACTAGACCACTCAATTTCCATAACGACTATTAAGTCTGGCGTTAGGGAAGGGGTCGGAGGAGTCGTCTGCCTCCCCTGGGGAGGAGATCCTAAATACACCCCATAATTTAAAGCAATATTTTCCTCGGAAAGGCAAAAAGGAAATTATAAAATCGCTCTCAGAGCCTTCGGAGCGGTGAATATTTATTAACTTTTATCTCGTTTGGCCGAGAACATAAATCATGCGGTGGAGAATGCAGAGAAGACAACGAGGGGCAAGGCTGAGGTTAATACAACAGGCGTTCAATTACCGAGCCCGTCCCATACACGCAGCACAGGCAGACATGTTACTTCAATATTCATGATATTGTCCACGTCAATGGCGTAATGTAGGATGGCAGAGAAAGTCATGGTTCCCCGGCTCTATAGTCTTAAAGGGGTTGTCTCGTAATTACCTTTGATAGCCGATTCCCTACCTGGAACCAGAAGCAGTGGGCCTGTAGCAGCCTCAAGATGCAAGTACAGGAGCCACGACCACAGTAACTGAGCCCGGCCTCTAAGGGACACGGAGACTATGGCTTATGGCTCCATTCCCACCGTTTAAGGATAATTATTCCTGGGAAACCCCTTTAAAGAGTTTAGAAGAGTTTTCAATTCACCAATAATTTTAAGAGGTCTTTTTGCTAGATAGAGGGGTAGGAGATATATGGATAGGCAGATAGATACGGTATGAAATAGGTAGAAGGATAGATGCTCTTGTTGTCCCACCAGGTGACATCACTGTCCATGATTGGCTACAGCCATAAGATAAGAGATTTTAGGAACAGGTCAATGACTGGTGGACCACCATAGAGTCATCCCAGAAACTGAGCATCTACAGAGTCTACAGAGAGACTACAGACCGTCTCCGTACCGGACCCCAGGGAGCGCCAGATCCTGAGCCTCTACAGACTGAGCGCCCACAACCTGGCCATGGACAGGACGGCACAGACAGACCCAGGGATAGGAGACTGCGCCAACAGTGCCAGGACCAAGAGGCCATCGAGGATGAGGTCCACTTCCTATAATACTCAGCAGTGAGGGACTCTTACTTCAGGAGACTCTCAGATCTTCTGCTCCACGGAGGAGGGAGAGAAGATCCATCCTGCTGGGGGAAGAGGAGACTACAATGGCTGCACAATATGTCACTGCCTGCCATAGACTCAGAGGCATGAGATATACCATGGACTGAGACATATATGATACCATGGACTGTAATAACCCCCCACACTCCATGTCCCCCCTTCATCCTCATCATGTGCCAGTCTGATGATGTCACTGCCCAGGATGATGTCATTATCATTCAGGAGATAGAAGTACAGATATGTCCTCACATTCTCCGCCTTCCTCTGATGTAACTGATGTTAATCTTCTGTTCTGTGACTTTGTGGGATACGGAATCGTTGAGCTGGAAAATATTACTAGGTTCTGTAAACAACAGCTTGATGTCTTTGAATCTCAAATGTAGCGAAGACAATTGTCAACCTTTCTGCGGGTGTGGGAGGAAGCTGGCACGAGGACCCCCGGGTGTCGCCTCTCAGGTGCTGCTGAGGGTAGAACATTCTAAAAATAACTTCTCTCCCCTGTCAACTTCATCCAAAGAATTGTTCCATCTCTGTGGTTCAGATCTAACAAAGAGAACAAAGCATCCGTGCGCCTCTCCGGCGCTCGCTCAGGCAGTCATGCCAACCTCGAGATGTTCTACAAGTCTGGATGAAAGACCCCTAGTGTGGAGACATGTCACATACAAGGATGAAGGGATCCAAGTCACAGGACCACCAGGATAATATCTCTTATCCACAAGACTACAAGCCGTGACCCTGTGCTAGACCAGTGGTATATCAGGGCAAGGAGGGAGATAGATACATATGAGATAGATAAAAGGGATTCAAAATTTTAACAACAACCAGAGCCAAGATCATACCATAAGTACAGCACCAGAGCCAAGATCATACCATAAATACAGCACCAGAGCCAAGATCATACCATAAATACAGCACCAGAGCCAAGATCATACCATAAATACAGCACCAGAGCTAAGATCATACCATAAATACAGCACCAGAGCCAAGAACATGCCATAAATACAGCACCACAGCCAAGATCATACCATAAATACAGCACCAGAGCCAAGAACATGCCACAAATACAGCACCAGAGCCAAGATCATACCATAAATACAGCACCACAGCCAAGATCATGCCATAAATACAGCACCACAGCCAATATCATGCCATAAATACAGCACCACAGCCAAGATCATGCCATAAATACAGCACCACAGCCAAGATCATACCATAAATACAGCACCAGAGCCAAGATCATGCCATAAATACAGCACCACAGCCAAGATCATACCATAAATACAGCACCACAGCCAAGATCATGCCATAAATACAGTACCAGAGCCAAGATCATACCATAAATACACCACCAGAGCCAAAATCATGCCATAAATACAACACCCGAGCCAAGATCATACCATAAATACAGCACCACAGCCAAGATCAGGCCATAAATACAGCACCACAGCCAAGATCAGGCCGTAAATACAGCACCACAGCCAAGATCATGCCATAAATACAGCACCACAGCCAAGATCATACCATAAATACAGCACCAGAGCCAAGATCATGCCATAAATACAGCACCACAGCCAAGATCATACCATAAATACAGCACCACAGCCAAGATCATGCCATAAATACAGCACCAGAGCCAAGATCATACCATAAATACAGCACCACAGCCAAGATCATGCCATAAATACAGCACCACAGCCAAAATCATGCCATAAATACAGCACCACAGCAAAGATCATGCCATAAATACAGCACCACAGCCAAGATCATACCATAAATACAGCACCAGAGCCAAGATCATGCCATAAATACAGCACCACAGCCAAGATCATGCCATAAATACAGCACCACAGCCAAGATCATGCCATAAATACAGCACCACAGCAAAGATCATGCCATAAATACAGCACCACAGCCAAGATCATACCATAAATACAGCACCAGAGCCAAGATCATGCCATAAATACAGCACCACAGCCAAGATCATACCATAAATACAGCACCACAGCCAAGATCATGCCATAAATACAGCACCAGAGCCAAGATCATACCATAAATACAGCACCAGAGCCAAAATCATGCCATAAATACAACACCAGAGCCAAAATCATGCCATAAATACAACACCAGAGCCAAGATCACGCCATAAATACAGCACCCGAGCGAAGATCATGCCATAAATACAGCACCACAGCCAAAATCATGCCATAAATACAACACCCGAGCCAAGATCATACCATAAATACAGCACCACAGCCAAGATCAAGCCGTAAATACAGCACCACAGCCAAGATCATGCCATAAATACAGCACCACAGCCAAGATCATGCCATAAATACAGCACCAGAGCCAAGATCATGCCATAAATACAGCACCAGAGCCAAGATCATACCATAAATACAGCACCAGAGCCAAGATCATGCCATAAATACAGCACCAGAGCCAAGATCATACCATAAATACAGCACCAGAGCCAATATCATACCATAAATACAGCACCAGAGCTAAGATCATACCATAAATACAGCCCCAGAACCAAGTTTTAAACATAAGTACACCACCAGAACCAAGCCCAATACTTAAAGCAAATAATGCAAATAAACCAATTATGTCTGATCTTCCTGGCAGCCATGTCAGCTTCCTCCAGCCACAACTCATCCATGTGCAGATGTAGCAACACAAACATTTTAGGTTCCTTCATCATTATCTTCCTTATCTGCTTATGAAAAATTTACTACTGTACTATTGTTTCCCTAGAGATCATTATTATGTCTGTACAGAAGCCATTATAACATTGCCCTCACAGTCACTAATGTAGTAACTGTGCACCCACAAAGTAGCCAATATAGTCACAGTGCCTGAAAATGGTTCCCGACAGTCACAGTGCCCACAAACAGAAGCCAATAGTCACAGCACCAGCCCCATAGTAGGCAATAGTCACAGCACCAGCCCCACAGTAGCCAATAGTCACACCAGCAGCCCCAGCTCCCATTAGTCACAGTGGCTGTACCACAGTAATCAATAGTCACAGTGCCTACCCCCAGTAGCCAGTAATCCCGGTGCTTTCCACCAGTAGCCAGTAGTCCCAGTGTCTTTGTTCAGTATTCATAATGGCTGCCCCCAGTAGGCACTGTGCCTGCTCTAATAGCCAGAAGTTCAGTGGTGCCCCCAGCACTAACAGTGCTTGACCCCGGTAGCCAGTAGTCACAGGGCCTCTCCCCAGTAGCCATTAGTCACAGAGCCGGCCCCCAGTAGCTGGTAGTCACAGTGCCTGTCCTTAGTAGCCGTAGTCACAGTGCTAGACCCCAGTACTAACATTGCTTACCCCAGTACTCCCAGTGCCTTCCCGCAGTAGTCAGTAGTCACATTGCCTGCCCCCATTATCCCCAGTAGCCAGTAGTCACAGTGATGTCCCAGTAGCTAGTAGTCGCAGTGCCTGCCCCCAATAGTCAGTAGTCACAGTGCTTGCTCCAGTAGCCCTAGCCCTATTAGCCAGTATTCACAGAGCCTGCTCCGAAAAGCCAGCAGTCACAGTGCCTGTCCCCAATGACCAGTAGTCACAGTGCTTTTTACCAGTAGCCCCAGTACCCTCTCCCAGTAGCTAGTAGTCACAGTTATGCCCCGAGTAGTCAATGGTATAAAAAAAACTTACCTTCTTGCTGCCTTATCTCTTCCCTTTCAAAAGCCAGAGCGGTGGTACAGGAGATGCGTGGTGACATCACATGTCTGCCTGCGCCGGGTCAAAGACACATAAATTACCAGAGATGACCCAGTGCAGGCAAACGTGTGCTGACACCAAACGTCCCCTGCGCACCAGAGAGGGAAGAGTGAAGGTGCTGAGAAGGTAAGTTTGTTTTTATACCATTCACTACTGTGAGCATCAACATGACTTCATGGCATTGACCTGGTAAGACAGCTGACATTTGAACAACCAGTGCAATCGAGACAGTTAGATCCCACCCCTGGATGGAAAGGTAATAGACAGATGGACGATAGAGAGACAGCAGACGAGATCTTTAACATGTCCTAATGCTGTGGCAGACGCAGGCTACTTCAGAAGACTTCTGGATCTTCAGGTGAATTGAGTCTAATTCAATGCAATTCAAAGACGCTTTACTTGCAGGATGATAGTAAGATAAGAGACTAACAAATCACAGGAAACGTACATTGTTCTCCTCCTTTTACTTTATGGCTTAAATTGCTACCACTTTTTTCAGTAACACAGAAAAACCTTCCTAATGAGGAACTTATCTGCCCAGGAGTTCACAGTTCCTCTTGTTCTGCTTATGAAAGGATCAGGTTTTTGGAGCTATCAGCAGGATAGTAGTCATAAGGGTGTGGGGTGCAGCACATTAGGAGACGAGTACTTTAATGTATGATGGTTGATGGGCTCTGGGAACTGCCCACAAACACCAGTGAGAAGCCTAAAAATCACATAACCCCCATAGATCTGTGTCTACCCAGCCAAAAATCCAATACTGGAAGTCCTCATATAGTGTTACCAGGACATGTGTAGATCCTAAGAGCATAAAAACAATTGCCTCGAGAAGTAAAGAAACAAGGTGGTAGTAATGAGGTCAAAGCATTTGTGATTCTTGGGACTTTTTTGTTATTTTTGTATTATTTAGTTGTAGGACATGGTTGATATTTTTGAGAGGTCCTGAATCAGACTTGTCCATGGACTCCCAAGTAGGTTGCACTTGGAGTCACGTTGGTCATCGTGTCTACAAGGCTTGTCCATGGACTCCCAAGCAGGTTGCACTTGGAGTCATGTTGGTCATCGTGTCTACAAGGCTTGTCCATGGACTCCCAAGCAGGTTGCACTTGAAGTCATGTTGGTCATCGTGTCTACAAGGCTTGTCCATGGACTCCCAAGCAGGTTGCACTTGTAGTCACGTTGGTCATCGTGTCTACAAGGCTTGTCCATGGACTCCCAAGCAGGTCGCACTTGAAGTCACATTGGTCATTGTGTCGACAAGGCTTTTCCATGGACTCCCAAGCAGGTTGCACTTGAAGTCATGTTGGTCATCGTGTCTACAAGGCTTGTCCATGGACTCCCAAGCAGGTCGCACTTGAAGTCACGTTGGTCATCGTGTCTTCAAGGCTTGTCCATGGACTGCCAAGCCAGCTGCACTTGGAGTCACGTCGGTCATCATGTCTACAAGGCTTGTCCATGGACTCCCAAGCAGGTTGCACTTGGAGCCACGTAGGTCATCATGTCTACAAGGCTTGTCTATGGACTCCCAAGCAGGTTGCACTTGGAGTCACGTAGGTCATCATGTCTACAAGGCTTGTCCATGGACTCCCAAGCAGGTTGCACTTGGAGTCACGTAGGTCATCATGTCTACAAGGCTTGTCCATGTTTTGACACCTTTCCAGGTTTTCCTTGTGCCAACACCCAGTCTTACATCTATTAGTCCCTACAATGAAGCTAACCAGAAAAAACACGATATCATCCTTCATCAACCCAACATCTGTCTATAATGTACACATACACTGAGGCTGGTGCTTCTTACTGGTCTTCCAATTCGAAGATTATTGTATAAATATTTTCCATGCATATTTGTTGTCAGTGTTAAGGTTCATTCTTTCAAGTTCTTGTCTACATTGTCTAAAATAAAAATACCCGTCGAGACATTGAAGAGCTGAAGTCAATAAGCTTAACATCTTTTTTTTTTTATTCTTACAGCTGACAAAGAAGCCGATGAATATTACATGAGAAGAAGACATCTACCAGACCTGGCTGCTAGAGGGACACTTCCCCTCAACGTCATAAAGATGACTCAAGATCAGTCGAACTATAGAGAGAGGCCAAGAAGACCTGTGCGTGCCATGTCTCAGGACCGAGTCCTGTCTCCGGACAAGAACATGCCAGAAGAAGGCTATGGAATGCCATATGATCGCATCCTGTCAGATGAGCAGCTTCTATCTGCCGAGCGACTGCACTCTCAAGATCCTCTCCTGTCACCAGACAAGGCCATGACCCTCAAGAGGTCTGACTTTCACGAAAAGTCCATGTCAAGAGCCATTTCCCAAACGGATGTCTTTGTTTCCACGCCCGTTTTGGATCGCGGATATCGGATGACAAAGATGCACTCGCATCCCAGTGCCTCAAATAACTTGTACAATACGTTGGGTATCAACCAAACTGCTGCCAAACGCCAAGCCTTTGCTTCTCGGAGGCACAACACAGTGGAACAACTGCATTATATTCCCGGACACCACCAACAGTACCGCACAGCTAGCAAAACAGAAGTGACTGTTTGATTTACAAAATGTGATTTGTAGATAATCGTTACAGACTGAAGCAGTCCCAGGATACCACACTACAGTGGCCTTGTGGGCCAAGAAGACCTCTGATTTTATGTCACATCGGTCAGCCTCATGCCCATTACTCATTCTTGTCTGTGTCATGAGTGGTCACTTGAAGCAGAAGAACATGGAACCAAAAGAAAGGGGCGTTGAGGAAGTTTTCTAAGGGCTTATCTATGCTAACAAACTTGAGTTTATCTATGGGTCCATCAAAAATGGAATACCAATGCTGACTGCTGAACAGAGCTCTGTTGCTGTAGGACAGACATGGGCAATCATTATTTACGTATGTAGCACGTAGTCAACACCTCAACGCCTCACATCCTTCACCGGTCTATCCAGTATGTTTCCATCATCTCTCTCGGTGGTAAGGTTGTAGAAAGTCTACTAGTGTGGTGGAGACAATCTTTATCTGGAAGAAGGGTCATCAGAATATTTATTAGTGCCTATAACTTGTCTGCTCTCTTAATGTAGGAACTAGTGGGGGTGCATCTCAACAAGCACAAAACTAGAGTCCATCGTCCATCCATCTGGTTTTTATCTTAACCTGCTTTGTAAATAGATACGGTAGGTCATTCGGGATGGGTTCTCCTCTAGACAATAATCGAATGATGTCACGAGTCTGTAAAATACTCGACGTGGATACTTTGTAACAAATACTCTTGACCTTATATGCCTTCCATCATCACAGAACATCGGCGGAACTCACGTCACACAGTTGGGCCAGTCAAGACATTTTTTGGATTTTTTAGAACTTTTTGTGAAAGTTTCAAAGATCTGGTGCCATGGGAAAGACCATGAGGCCGCCATCATCTCAAAGGTAACTTAAAAAACGAGTTAGCGACTTATTATGTGTGGATGTGCAGATTACTCATGTTGTAAAAAAAAAATATTCTAAAATACTAAAATTTAAAATCCTCGGGATCAAACACTCATTAAAAGTGTATTTATCCTCTCATCACCATATCTTAGCCGCGTGAAGAACCTCAGCTTACTGGAAAGAGGCCATTCTACATCTCTGTAGATTTTAATAAATAAGTGACCCGTCTTCACATACTTGTGCCATATATTTCTAAAAGTAAGTCTCATTTACAGTTTTTTCTATGTTTTCTAAAATAAAAAAATTTAAAAAATATTTAACCTTTCGGTATTCCAGTAATACCGCGTGCACACCCCAGGCTTGATACATTTTTACAAATATATAGAATTATATATATATATATTAACTATAAATATTCAGTGTAACGGAAAACGTCTCAACCCTCATCACGCAGTTTCACGGACATGAACATTTTCTAGTGATATGTGGTCTACATTGTTTTATAGACATCTACGATAAGAGATTTTGTAAACTAAACTGTATTTAAAAAAAAAAACGAGAAAAAAAAAATTCCACCCGTGCTTTGTAACCGAGCAAAACCAGGAGGCGGAGACTCAAGCGACGCCTGCAGGCTTCCAGAGGTATTACAGTCTGTAAAAAGAAAACCTACTTAAAAGTTAAAATGCATTTTTTTTTTAAATCTAAAAAAAAATACTGCAATATTGTAAATTGTTTTATTCAAAAAAAAAAAAATTAATTATCCTATTTAAGCTCATTAAATCGGTAAGGAATCGGATAATACTGTTAATATATCTGACGGCAGAATTGCACAAATAAGTGTCTTAGGTTATAAAGTCTTGGTTGGTCGAAGTTAAAAATCTTGGTTTAATTAGCCTCTAGAATAGTGAATTTCCCGTGTTTAACAAATTGAATATTTTTGTATGTGTTCTCTCGTCTCTCGGGGCGGAGTTTACATTTTAATGTGACGTGATTTAAATTGTTAAAAAAAAAAAAGGTTAAAAAACGAAAAGAAAAAAAACTATAATTTATAAAAAATAATATATATATATATTTGATTATGAATTTCACCCATTTTCCATTTTTTTGTCATGAGCAAAAATAAGAAAAACATAACGAATTCTTCACAAATATAAAGTTTAAACTTTTTAGCAAAAATTCCCCAAAAAGCCCCAAATAAATCCCCGTCATATGGCAACGCATATCTTTTTTTTTTTTTTAATTTCAGACAAAAACAGCAATAAAATAATAAACTTTTGATTTTTACAAAAAAAAAAAAAAAAAGTTGTGGCTGTGAAATAAAACCATATTTTCTAAAAATCTACTAAAATTGGTCAATAAATAAATTCTAAAAAATAAAAAAATTACCCGCGACATAATCTACCATAAAAACATCTGTTCTTCTGCCTTATTCGAGGCAAGAGATTCCGGCTGTTACGCGTTGTCTGTCATATATTTACACCGGCATCTTAATTTCATGGTAAACTAAACTTGGGAGATAAAAATGTACATTAGAGGAAGACGAAATGTTTTTGTAAGGTGTGTAATAAATTATGTAAGAAATAAAAGTAAAATGTTTTTAACCCTGGAGAGTTTGTCGGATGCTGGCGGGGGGGGGGGGGGGAGGCGATGGTTTACTGTTCACATCGTACTTTGAAATAAAGGATATTTACCCTTTGAAATCGGCCGATGTGTATCATTGGTGTTTTTCAAAAAGTTGACTATTTTTAGGTCCGGTTTAATTGCTATGCACTGTGCAAAAGTTTTAGGCAGGAGCAAACCCACAACCTCAAACAGTACATAACATTAATAGAGCTGAGTAGACCCAAACGTACTGAAGAACGGCCAATCTGGTAAATTAACGACCCAAGCTAGTAGCCATGGCCAAGGGGACAACGCTGGTCAATCATCTCGTTGCCAAGTTGCTAGTGGCGTTGATATGCTGAATTGACTGTGTGGCAGCCAATAATATGTCTAGGTCGCAACCGAACCCCAAACCTGAACGGAAAGTTCAGGTCCACTTACCTTTAATAGGTAAGAACTATCTTTAGCCTGAATAAGAACAAGGAGTCCTGGAAGTGACGGAAGTGACGGAACCCTTGTCTTAGCATCATGGAGTCCATCTGGTGTAAGAAGAAGAGAAAGGAAGATATGACCAATCCTACATCCACAGACGATCAGGGCTTTGTTCTACAAGACATCTAAAAGAACCTCTGTGCTAAGGTCCTTCAAAAACCATGTAGAGGTTTATCTACAGGAACTGGAAATCCCAAAGATCATGAGAATAAAGCCGGTGTCTGGTTCCCTTCTCGTAGAATGTGGTTGGCTTGGAATTCTCTATGTACGTCTGAAAGGTTTGTCTTTAACCTTTTTTGGGCCCCCGAAACCGTGTTCTGATTGTGGTTGAGGCAAAATTAATTAAAGTTAAAGAAGATACGGGCCTCGGGTCACAGGATTAGAGTCTGGTTGGAGACAATAGTGAGTGGATATAGGTAACAGCTGAGAACTATGGTGGAATCTTCTGGGATTCACCGAGTTATTAAAGTTGCATTCCCACCTTGGCCAAAATATGACCAAAATGGAAATTCAAAGCTTATTCTCCCATCCGCCAGGTGGACTACTACTCTTATCTCACACATGAACAGTTGAGTCGGAAGTAACCCGTTACCTCATTGTCTAATTAATAATGTCCAGAAAAAAAAACCTTGAGTAGATTTGGTAGTTGGAGTTTCCCAATCACTTCTGATGTCTACAACCACTCTAATACCCACCCATATCCACCAATCACCTCCAGCCTATGTGTGCCATGACAGATTTGTAGAGGGGACTTCCTTCTTCCTCTTATTACCAGTTCTCCTGACCCAAAACCATCCAATAACTCAACCAAAGCAAGCAACCGTATCTCCGATAGACACAAAGGACATCATTGAGTGTCACCCCTGACCTCCACCATCTGTGAATGGCCCTCACACCATCGGTAAGACACAGACCAAATGTAGGCAGGCAGGAGGCTGATTTTGGGCCAGCGTTCTGGTAGGAAAAGGATGACCTTAGGATTCTCTTTCTCTACCGGCTCACCTGGTAGGCCCAGGGGTTATGGGTTATTCTTCACGATAATTTAGTAGGATGGCCATAGAGTACTTTATCCCTGTTATAGGATGTGTATGAGTATCTCTCTTGTACTACACACTCCAAAACCTAAATGTGACAAAATCACCCCCCCCCCCCCCCACAGGAAGAGTCTATCCCGTTATCGTTCTTCATCGACAAATTTAACATGACAGCCCCGATCTGAATGAGAACGAGGAGACACAAAAAGCACAAAGAAATAGCTGCTGGAAATGTTCCCATATGTTGTAAAAGAAAGACGACCCCGGAACCCGAGCTTCTAGGAAACCGAGTCACTGCCCCCTGGGGAATTCTAATGGCCGATATACAAGAACCTGCAACAATGAAACTGCATTTAAGAGACTTGTTCTAGGAATCTGCAAGTGCAACGACGAGGAGGAGGAGGTGTCATAGCAAGTGACAGGATATAGTTACAGTGATATTCCTGTACATAGGGGCAGTATTATGGTAGATATATTCCTGTACATAGGAGGCAGTATTATAGTATTTATATTCCTATACATAGGGGGCAGTATTATAGTAGTTATATTCTTGTACATAGGGGGCAGTATTATAGTAGTTATATTCTTGTACATAGGGGGCAGTATTATAGTAGTTATATTCCTGTACATAGGGGGCAGCATTATAGTAGTTATATTCTTGTACATAGGGGGCAGTATTATAGTAGTTATATTCTTGTACATAGGGGGCAGTATTATAGTAGTTATATTCCTGTACATAGGGGGCAGTATTATAGTATTTATAATCCTGTACATAGGAGGCAGTATTATAGTAGTTATATTCCTGTACATAGGGGGCAGTATTATAGTAGTTATATTCTTGTACATAGGGGGCAGTATTATAGTAGTTATATTCCTGTACATAGGGGGCAGTATTATAGTAGTTATATTCCTGTACATAGGGTGCAGTATTATAGTAGTTATATTCCTGTACATAGGGGGCAGTATTATAGTAGTTATATTCTTGTACATAGGCGGCAGTATTATAGTAGTTATATTCCTGTACATAGGGAGCAGTATTATAGTAGATTTATTCCTGTACATAGGGGCCAGTATTATAGTAGTTATATTCCTGTACATAGAGGGCAGTATTATAGTAGTTATATTCCTGTACATAGGGGGCAGTATTATAGTAGTTATATTCTTGTACATAGGGGCAGTATTATAGTAGTTATATTCTTGTACATAGGGGGCAGTATTATAGTAGTTATATTCCTGTACATAGGGGGCAGTATTATAGTAGTTATATTCTTGTACATAGGGGCAGTATTATAGTAGTTATATTCCTGTACATAGGGGGCAGTATTATAGTAGTTATATTCCTGTACATAGGGGGCAGTATTATAGTAGTTATATTCTTGTACATAGGGGGCAGTATTATAGTAGTTATATTCCTGTACATAGGGGGCAGTATTGTAGTAGTTATATTCTTGTACATAGGGGCAGTATTATAGTAGTTATATTCCTGTACATAGGGGGCAGTATTATAGTAGTTATATTCTTGTACATAGGGGGCAGTATTATAGTAGTTATATCCCTGTACATAGGGGGCAGTATTATAGTAGTTATATTCCTGTACATAGGGGGCAGTATTATAGTAGTTATATTCCTGTACATAGGGGGCAGTATTATAGTAGTTATATTCTTGTACATAGGGGGCAGTATTATAGTAGTTATATTCCTGTACATAGGGGGCAGTATTATAGTAGTTATATTCCTGTACATAGGGGGCAGTATTATAGTAGTTATATTCCTGTACATAGGGGGCAGTATTATAGTAGTTATATTCCTGTACATAGGGGGCAGTATTACAGTAGTTATATTCTTGTACATAGGGGGCAGTATTACAGTAGTTATATTCCTGTACATAGGGAGCAGTATTATAGTAGTTATATTATTGTACATAGGAGGCAGTATTATAGTAGTTATATTCTTGTACATAGGGGGCAGTATTATAGTAGTTATATTCCTGTACATAGGGGGCAGTATTATCGTAGTTATATTCCTGTACATAGGGGGCAGTATTATAGTAGTTATATTCCTGTACATAGGGGGCAGTATTATAGTAGTTATATTCTTGTACATAGGGGGCAGTATTATAGTAGTTATATTCTTGTACATAGGTGGCAGTATTATAGTAGTTTTATTCCTGTACATAGGGGGCAGTATTATAGTAGTTATATTATTGTACATAGGGGCAGTATTATAGTAGTTATATTCTTGTACATAGGGGGCAGTATTATAGTAGTTATATTCCTGTACATAGGGGCAGTATTATAGTAGTTATATTCCTGTACATAGGGGCAGTATTATAGTAGTTATATTCCTGTACATAGGGGCAGTATTATAGTAGTTTTATTCCTGTACATAGGGGGCAGTATTATAGTAGTTATATTATTGTACATAGGGGCAGTATTATAGTAGTTATATTCTTGTACATAGGGGGCAGTATTATAGTAGTTATATTCCTGTACATAGGGGCAGTATTATAGTAGTTATATTCCTGTACATAGGGGCAGTATTATAGTAGTTATATTCCTGTACATAGGGGCAGTATTATAGTAGTTATATTCCTGTACATAGGGGGCAGTATTATAGTAGTTATATTCCTGTACATAGGGGGCAGTATTATAGTAGTTATATTCCTGTACATAGGGGGCAGTATTATAGTAGTTATATTCCTGTACATAGGGGCAGTATTATAGTAGTTATATTCCTGTACATAGGGGCAGTATTATAGTAGTTATATTCCTGTACATAGGGGCAGTATTATAGTAGTTATATTCTTGTACATAGGGGGGCAGTATTATAGTAGTTATATTCCTGTACATAGGGGGCAGTATTATAGTAGTTATATTCCTGTACATAGGGGGCAGTATTATAGTAGTTATATTCCTGTACATAGGGGGCAGTATTATAGTAGTTATATTCTTGTACATAGGGGGCAGTATTATAGTAGTTATATTCCTGTACATAGGGGGCAGTATTATAGTAGTTATATTCCTGTACATAGGGGGCAGTATTATAGTAGTTATATTCTTCTACATAGGGGGCAGTATTATAGTAGTTATATTCCTGTACATAGGGGGCAGTATTATAGTAGTTATATTCTTGTACATAGGGGGCAGTATTATAGTAGTTATATTCTTGTACATAGGGGGCAGTATTATAGTAGTTATATTCTTGTACATAGGGGGCAGTATTATAGTAGTTATATTCTTGTACATAGGGGGCAGTATTATAGTAGTTATATCCCTGTACATAGGAGGCAGTATTATAGTAGTTATATTCCTGTACATAGGGGGCAGTATTATAGTAGTTATATTCCTGTACATAGGGGGCAGTATTATAGTAGTTATATTCCTGTACATAGGGGGCAGTATTATAGTAGTTATATTCTTGTACATAGGGGGCAGTGTTACAGTAATTGGTTCTTGGTTACATGATGGAATAGTTTGTCACACGCTTTATGTGAGGAGATGTTGTGTTGGAGTTTGTTGGGTGACGCTGGATGTGAATATTTAGCAGATTACAGTCATGTGATCTTACAATGTTCTATATAAAGAGGCTGCAGATGTTGGATGTGATCCAGGGAACATAGAGCTAAACTCGAAGACCTAAATTTTGGCTTCTCCATGTCTGACTACACCGCTGCCTGTAGTCAGACCACCGCTCATGTACGTGATCAGTGCAGGATCCATGTTCAGGATAGACTACACAGTGGGTTGTCTTCTCCTTGTCCCCTGGGGTCCAATACTAGGTAATAGTCTGGACCCCCCCCCCCCCCCCCTGGAGCATCCTGTGATGCCTAAGTCCAACACTGCAAGGAATTTATTTTAGAACAGAAAAGAATTCTACTCAGTAGTCTCATAACCTATCCATCCTTAGGAAAGCTGGGTGATATGAACACTGTTACAGTTTAGGAAAGCTGAAGAGAAGATCCTTCCCAGACTCCGGCACTGATGCACCCCTATTCCCATTTTCATGTAGAACAAGAGATGTTTGCTGTGACCGTAGTGGCTACCACCCAGCTTTCCCAGAATTGGTTGTCACCCAGCTTTACCGTAATCGGATGCGTCGTTACAGTGAAACACAAGAATGAAACCGGATTAAAATCAGAGACACCGGGACATTCACAGTGTATAAAAGGGATTTTTATTAGGACGACCCTTACCCCTCCCAGTCTGTATTACAGAGAGGTAGAAAACACTTTAACATCTCAAGTGGACGAGAAAATAGCAAAAAAATATTCAGCACAAAAAAAAACACATAAAGGAAATGAATAATTTACATAAAATCACTAATGGGGACTGCATGCCCTTCAGATGTGTCAGCAGGTGTGACCATGCACGTGTTACATATTATCCCTGGAGAGAGGAGTCATCAGACCTTTGTGCATGTTATTGGTAGCAGCAGGACTGTGAAATATGGATTTATATTCCAGGATTGTAGCATCTGGATTGTGTCCTCACACTGCTGGGCATTTTGTAGCCAGTGTTATCTATTGTCCCTGGAGAGATGCGTCATCAGACCTTTGTGTATGTCAGTAGCAGCAGGACTGTGAAATATGGATATATTCAAGGTTTGTAGCTTGATCCAGTAAATGGCGGGGGGTCCCAAGACACCGATCCATATCTCTCACTAATGTGGAAGACCGCTGTACCACTCAACAAGAGATGTGCTGCAATCTTGATTCAGAGTACAAAGTCAGCAGTTCAATGCAGAGAGCACAGCAGTGTGAGGAAACCCCCCCCCCCCAATGCACTTAGTAGCAGCAGGACTGTGATATACGGTTGCAGAATTGTGGTTTATCCAAGTGCACTTGGGGTGCATCCTCACACTGCTGTGCTCTGTGCAGCCATTGTTGGGTATTGTCACTTGAGAGATGTAGAATTATACCTTGTGTATGTTAGATAAACCACAATTCTGCATCCATATATTACAGCCCTGCTGCTACTAACATACACAAGGTATAATTATACATCTCTCCAGGGACAATGCCCAACACTGGCTGCACAGAGCACATCAGTGTGAGGATGCACCCCAAGTGCACTGAGAAGCTACAAGAAGCTCCTAAAATAAAAATCCGTATATCACAGTCCTGCTGCTACTAACAATATACATACAAGGTCTGATTACACATCTCTCCAGGAATAATATATAGCATGGAATGCAGTTTGCGGGCGCAGGACCATTTCTACAGTCACTTCTGTTGGGATAGGACAAAATCATGAAAGTGAATGGAGCGATGGTCCCCCGATCCCCTCTGTAAATGTAGCAGCGTAACCATTTTTTATGGTCAATGTTGGGGGGGGGGTCCTTGCATCCTGACCCCAGTACTCACTCAGTGTCACAGTAGAAATCCAACCTACCGGCTAGTCACATAGAAATACACAGAATTCATGGTCATTCCTGATTGTTACTGTACCGTCCCACACCCAGAAGGCGGCATGAAGCGGCTCCGTGAAGGTCACCTTGAAGGTGTGCAGATGCTTGAACTTGTCCCCCAGCTCATAGAAGGACAAGCGCCCGGCGTCATAGAGAAGAAATATCCTCATCCTGGCGGAAGTCACCGGCTGCAAGGGCGTTATGGTCCCGTTATGCCTCGCCGAGTACTGTCCATTATAGCCGGAGAGACACCACGACTTTGTGTTACTCCCGATACACGGCTGACATTCCTTCCGGTCCATACTGGGGTAACACACTCCCACCATCCAGAAGCCAGACTCGCTGGTCTCCACATCCCAGAAATGTCTCCCAGAGGCAAAGACATTGCGGCTTATAACCTGGAGGCACTGGAATCTCTCTGGAGAGTCAGGACGGCTCTGAGCCATTGTGGAACGAGAGACGCGTTTCAGGTTGTGGGACACGTCTAGGCCATTCCCAGCCGTATCTACATCCAGAGTGACATCGGAAGGAGCGTACATCATTTTCTTCAGTTCGATGAACAGATCTCGTAATCCGATGTGTATGGTCTCCGCGATCTGAGCTTCGTTCAACACAACGACCTCGGGGAAGTCTTTGTCGCGTTTCGGATCCAAGGCTTCGTAAAACGAGTCTCTGTTGGCTTTCCATTCCCTCAAGAAGATGAGTGGATCCATCTTATTCTGCAGCAGCTTGAGGTCATCCACCATACATGACAAGGTCTTCTCTTGTTTCTCCAAATCTTTGATCTGCTGAGAGACGGACTGCAGGACGTTACTGCTGTAGTCCAAGAACTCGGTCCAGAGCCGGTTCTCTAAGCTCTTCAGCTGTTCTCGAATTGCTTTAAAAAGATCATTGATCTGAAGCTTAAACCTTGACGGTTCTTCTTGGGCTTCTGTTTGGTGTTGGTAAAGTTTTTGGAGTCTCCTACTAGTCTCCTCTTTCCTTGAGACCAGTTTATCCTGGACACTGGTCAGCTCGTCTTTCTTCTTCTTGTAGGCCACATTCACTGGGCCCATCTTGTGGCCCACATGTTCCTCATCCAGTCTGCACTCGGCACACAGGGAGAGGTCATCCTCTGAGCAGTAATACTTGAGGAGCTTCTTATGGACGCTGCATTCTCTCTCCTCCGCGGAAGTCTTGGGTTCAACAAAGAAATGCTCCTCAGACTTGCTGTGGACCTTCAGATGGTCGTTACACAGAGACGCGTCACAGTGTGTACACGACTTAACGGCCGGCACCGGGTGCTGAAGGCAGTAAGAGCAGAAGATATCAGATTCCTCCTTCTCTGGCTGAGTAAAGCGGAAGCACTCGGCTATGTTCCCCAGGTTGATGTTTCTTCGAAACACAAGTCGCTCGTCGAGTCTCTCCCTGCACTGCGGGCAGGCGTGGACGATTTCCTTCTCGGAGGCCACCGATGTTATACAGCTGAAGCAGAAGTTGTGACCACATTTCAGGGTCACGGGTTCTTTATAAGTATTTAAGCAGATGGAGCAATAAAGTTCATCTCGGAGACTGTGAAACGCCATGTTCCTGCCGGACTCTACAAGTGAAAGTGAAACCTCTTAACGTGTTCTTGGCGACTCTCTGCTTGGTCATCCCCTAACAGGAAGGTGATGATACGTCTGGTGTGTCACAAGGGAAAATCCACGTAATCCAAGATTTTATAACAATGTCATTCCGTGGACTGTGATTACACCTATAAAAAGACAAAACACCCATCAGAGGAGCAACATTATCTAATCCCTTACTGCAACATGACATTCTAGAACGCCAACACGTGCTTATGGAGAGAGATGAGTGGACCCGATATTTGCATTTGGGTTAAGCAGACTTCGACTTATTGCCGGATTGGTGGTCGAAAAGCCAATACAGCCCCGAGCTACTAGCCATGGCTGTGATTGGCCAAGGCTTATCACATGTTCTTACATCAGGTGCTAGCTGCAAACACAGATTGTTAACACCCATGACCGAGTAAAATGCCACCAGCAATGCCATCATCTTGGATAAAGTCTCGCTGCCTCCCCAGTGAGGTTATTGGAGGAACAATTGCTATACAATAGTATTGAAGGACATGGCAGGACCAATCAGGCCCCCTAGGGGTCAAGTACCCTAGGAGGCCAATACAACCGTTAAAAAAAAAAAGGGAAAAGAAATTTTTAAAAATTAAAAGTTCACTCACCCAGATATATAACAAAATCAAATGATAAATATGTTCAGTATCAACAACCCAAAAAAAACGACTTACCAAAATATTAAAAAATAAATAAACAAAAATTCGACAGTGAACCCCGTAACAGAAAAGCTTTGAGGAGCTGTGTGTGTATATAGTGTACGGTGAGGAGCAGTGTGTGTGTATATAGTGTACGGTGATGAGCTGTGTGTGTATATAGTGTACGGTGAGGAGCAGTGTGTGTGTATATAGTGTACGGTGATGAGCTGTGTGTGTATATAGTGTATGGTGAGGAGCTGTGTGTGTATATAGTGTACGGTGAGGAGCTGTGTGTGTGTGTATATAGTGTACGGTGAGGAGCTGTGTGTGTGTATATAGTGTACGGTGAGGAGCTGTGTGTGTGTGTATATAGTGTACGGTGAGGAGCTGTGTGTGTGTGTATATAGTGTACGGTGAGGAGCTGTGTGTGTGTGTATATAGTGTACAGTGAGGAGCTGTATGTGTGTATATAGTGTACAGTGAGGAGCTGTGTGTGTATATAGTGTACGGTGAGGAGCTGTGTGTGTATATAGTGTACGGTGAGGAGCTGTGTGTGTATATAGTGTACGGTGAGGAGCTGTGTGTGTGTATATAGTGTACGGTGAGGAGCTGTGTGTGTATATAGTGTACGGTGAGGAGCTGTGCGTGTATATAGTGTACGGTGAGGAGCTGTGCGTGTGTATATAGTGTACGGTGAGGAGCTGTGCGTGTGTATATAGTGTACGGTGAGGAGCTGTGTGTGTGTATATAGTGTACGGTGAGGAGCCGTGTGTGTGTATATAGTGTACGGTGAGGAGCTGTGTGTGTGTATATAGTGTACGGTGAGGAGCTGTGTGTGTGTGTGTATATAGTGTACGGTGAGGAGCAGTGTGTGTGTGTATATAGTGTACGGTGAGGAGCAGTGTGTGTATATAGTGTACGGGAAGGAGCTGTGTGTGTATATAGTGTACGGTGAGGAGCTGTGTGTATATATAGTGTACGGTGAGGAGCTGTGTGTGTGTGTATATAGTGTACGGTGAGGAGCTGTGTGTGTGTGTATATAGTGTACGGTGAGGAGCTGTGTGTGTGTGTATATAGTGTACGGTGAGGAGCTGTGTGTGTGTGTGTGTGTATATAGTGTACGGTGAGGAGCTGTGTGTGTATATAGTGTACGGTGAGGAGCTGTGTGTGTGTGTATATAGTGTACGGTGAGGAGCTGTGTGTGTGTATATAGTGTACGGTGAGGAGCTGTGTGTGTGTGTATATAGTGTACGGTGAGGAGCTGTGTGTGTGTGTATATAGTGTACGGTGAGGAGCTGTGTGTGTGTGTGTGTATATAGTGTACGGTGAGGAGCTGTGTGTGTGTGTGTGTATATATAGTGTACGGTGAGGAGCTGTGTGTGTGTGTGTATATAGTGTACGGTGAGGAGCTGTGTGTGTGTGTATAGTGTACGGTGAGGAGCTGTGTGTGTATATAGTGTACGGTGAGGAGCTGTGTGTGTATATAGGGTACAGTGAGGAGCTGTGTGTGTATATATATATATATATATATATATATATATATATATATATATATATATATATATATATATATATATATATATATATAGTACGGTGAGGAGCTGTATGTGTGTATATATATATAGTGTACGGTGAGGAGCTGTGTGTGTGTATATATATATATTGTACGGTGAGGAGCTGTGAGATATATATATATCTCACAGCTCCTCACCGTACAATATATATATATACACACACACAGCTCCTCACCGTACACTATATATATATATACACACATACAGCTCCTCACCGTACACTATATATATATATATACACACAGCTCCTCACCGTACACTATATACACACACAGCTCCTCACCGTACACTATATATATATACACACATACAGCTCCTCACCGTACACATATATACACACACACAGCTCCTCACCGTACACTATATACACACACACAGCTCCTCACCGTACACTATATACACACACACACACACAGCTCCTCACCGTACACTATATACACCCACAGCTCCTCCCAGTACACTATATACACCCACAGCTCCTCCCAGTACACTATACACACACAGCTCATCACCGTACACTATACACACACAGCTCATCACCGTACACTATATACACACACACACAGCTCCTCACCATACACTATATACACACACACAGCTCCTCACCGTACACTATATACACACACACAGCTCCTCACCGTACACTATATATATATACACACACACACACACACACACACACACACACACACACACACACATATAGCTCCTCACCGTACACTATATATATATACACACACACACACAGCTCCTCACCGTACACTATATATATATATACACACACACACAGCTCCTCACCGTACACTATATATATATACACACACATACAGCTCCTCACCGTACACTATATATATATATACACACACAGCTCCTCACCGTACACTATATACACACACAGCTCCTCACCGTACACTATATATATATATATATATACACACAGCTCCTCACTGTACCCTATATACACACACAGCTCCTCACCGTACACTATACACACACACACAGCTCCTCACCGTACACTATACACACACACACAGCTCCTCACCGTACACTATATACACACACACACACACACACAGCTCCTCACCGTACACTATATATATATATACACACACACACACACAGCTCCTCACCGTACACTATATACACACACACACAGCTCCTCACCGTACACTATATATACACACACACACAGCTCCTCACCGTGCACTATATATACACACAGCTCCTCACCGTACACTATATATACACACACAGCTCCTCACCGTACACTAATATATATATATATATATATTAGTGTACGGTGAGGAGCTGTGTGTGTGTGTGTGTGTGTGTATATAGTGTACGGTGAGGAGCTGTGTGTGTGTGTGTGTGTGTGTATATAGTGTACGGTGAGGAGCTGTGTGTGTGTGTGTGTGTGTGTATATAGTGTACGGTGAGGAGCTGTGTGTGTGTGTGTGTGTGTGTATATAGTGTACGGTGAGGAGCTGTGTGTGTGTGTGTGTGTGTGTATATAGTGTACGGTGAGGAGCTGTGTGTGTGTGTGTGTGTGTGTATATAGTGTACGGTGAGGAGCTGTGTGTGTGTGTGTGTGTGTGTATATAGTGTACGGTGAGTGTGTGTGTGTGTGTGTATATAGTGTACGGTGAGTGTGTGTGTGTGTGTGTATATAGTGTTGCGGTGAGTGTGTGTGTGTGTGTGTATATAGTGTTGCGGTGAGTGTGTGTGTGTGTGTGTATATAGTGTTGCGGGGTGTGTGTGTGTGTGTGTATATAGTGAGGAGGTGTGTGTGTGTGTGTGTGTATATAGTGAGGAGGTGTGTGTGTGTGTGTGTGTATATAGTGAGGAGGTGTGTGTGTGTGTGTGTGTATATAGTGAGGAGGTGTGTGTGTGTGTGTGTGTATATAGTGAGGAGGTGTGTGTGTGTGTATAGTGAGGAGGTGTGTGTGTGTGTATAGTGAGGAGGTGTGTGTGTGTGTATAGTGAGGAGGTGTGTGTGTGTGTATAGTGAGGAGGTGTGTGTGTGTGTATAGTGAGGAGGTGTGTGTGTGTGTATAGTGAGGAGGTGTGTGTGTGTGTATAGTGAGGAGGTGTGTGTGTGTGTATAGTGAGGAGGTGTGTGTGTGTGTATAGTGAGGAGGTGTGTGTGTGTGTATAGTGAGGAGGTGTGTGTGTGTGTGTGTGTGTGTGTGTGTGTGTGTGTGTGTGTGTGTGTGTGTGTGTGTGTGTGTGTGTGTTGTTGCGGTGTGTATAGTGTTACGGTGTGAATAGCGCTCTAGCCCTCTCCATGTGTGTTACCTGCTCCTCTCCAGGACGTGTCTGACCTCTGACCCCCCTGTGCCGGGTTATATCCTGTCCTTGATGATCCTCAGGTGAGGCTGATCTGCAGACAGGATTTAGGAGCTTGTGTTGCTGGTGCTCTGGTTGCTGTGTAGAGTGTCAGCTCCTGTGGTTGTTACTGTGTAATATATGACTGATGGGTAAAATATTGGGGAAGTTGCCTGGAGTTTGGGGGCGGTTGTGTATCTGAGGACCCCTGTGAGTGACTGCCCATAGGTGCTACGTGGTGTTAACACGTGCGTTTTGAAACGCATTACAACAACGGATTTACCTGATTACATTCCTGTCAACATTGTGTTTACAAAACATATATGTTAACACATGAGTTTTGTAAACACAATGCTATTTAATCGGGCAAATCTCCTCTCCTCAGATGTTGTCCCCAGTCTGAGGGCGCGTCCACACGCTGCATTCTGTTGCGTTTGTTGACGCATCTGTAAACGCCCTCCCTTCCCCGGTTCCATGTGAAGCCGGTGTTCGCAGTCCTCCTGTCTCTGTGTTGCGTTTTTGCCTGTGCGTTGCATTTCTTAAAGTAGACAAGGTGAAGAGGTGATTTGCCTAATTACGTTACTGTTTACATTTGTTAACATAATGTTAACGCTGCACTGGCATTGTTAACATATTGTGTTAACACCCCATTTATGATACGTTTTGTAAACGCAAATGTTAATAGAAATTTTAATTAGGCAAATGCACCTCAACTCAGCTGTTGTAATGCGCTTCAACTGCACTGAAAATACATCCAAAACGCAACGTTTAGAGATTTATTAGAGTCCTAAGGTTAGACCGTGCAGAGATCGACTAGTCACCCTTATTCTGCACCAGATTCCGAGTCTGATGCTGGATGATAAATCTGTCGTCGTATGAGGGAGTTTTTGACGCGTTTTAAAAAAACATCCAAAAAGCAAGTGGGAGGGGATTGGCCAAAATGCTTATATTTTAATGAAACGCATGCATTTTATGGGAAACTCATGTGTTTTGGCCAAACCCCCTCCCACTTGCGTTTTTGGATCCGTTTTAACTGTCTAGTTGTCCTTTGTGCCTCCTGTTATGCGGCTTACAAAATTCTGTCGGCAGTATTTTTGGCGCACAAGCCTGAGGCCACGCCCCCTTTTCATAGGTTTGCTCGGCGCAGGAGAGCCAGAAAACTCTGAAACCCTTTATAAATGCGGTGCAGACGGTTTTTAGGTCGCAGTGCGGCAGAATTCTTGACTCCCTGTTGCATTTTTTGATGCATTTTAAATACATTCCAACTGCGATCACATGCAGAGGTTACATTGGGGGCTCATTTACTTACCCGGCCCAGTCGTAATCCCACGGCGCGTTGTCCGATGCTGATTCGGGTTCTGCCGGGATTCACTAAGGTTGTGCGTCCGATATCCACCAGGTGTCGCTGCTGCGCTGAGGTCCGCCGGAGTTCACCTTCTTCCCGGTGCATGGGAGTGCTTGATCTTGCGACACAATTACCGTATATTCCGGCGTATAAGACGACCCCCCCTACTTTCCTGTTTTCCAATACATACAAAACACCGTTAAAAATTTAAAAAAAAAAACATATTTGAATTTAGCATGGTCCTTTTTTTAATGTAAATTCTTCTGACATGCAGGTATATAGCAGGAAAACTGTCGCTCATAAACATAAGGCAAACAACAACAACATTACCATCGTCCATGTTACTGTAAATGTTACCATACTGTACCTTACATTTATATTTTATTAAATATTCCATGCCATGTACTCAGAAGCGGGAAAAAAATTCCAAATGCAATGAAAATGGTGAAAAAACGCATTTGCGCCATTTTCTTGTGGGCTTGGATCTTACGTCTTTCACTGAGCGCCCCAAATGACTTGTCTACTTTATTTTTTGGGTCGGTACGATTAAGGGGATACCAGATTTGTATAGGTTTTATAATGTTTTCATACATTTACAAAAATGAAAACCTCCTGTACAAAAATTACTTTTTTGATTTTGCCAACTTCTGGCGCTAATAACTTTTTCATACTTTGGTGTACGGAGCTGTGGATGGTGTCATTTTTTGCAAAATTTGTTAATATTTTCAATTATATCATTTTTGGGACTGTGCGACCTTTTGATCACTTTTTATAGATTTTTTTATATTTTTCAAAATGGCAAAAAAGTGTCATTTTCGACTTTGGGCGCTATTTTCCGTTACGGGGTTAAACGCACTGAAAAACCGTCATCATATTTTGATAGATCGGGCATTTTTGGACGCGTCGATACCTGATGTGTTTATGATTTTTACTGTTTATTTATATTTATGTCAGTTCTATGGAAAGGGGGGTGATTTGAAATTTTAGGTTTTTTTATTATTTATTTTTTTAACTTTTTTTAATTTTTATTTATACTATTTTTCAGACTCCCTAGGGTACTTTAACCCTAGGTTGTCTGATCGATCCTATCATATACTGCCATACTACAGTATGGCAGTATATGGGGATTTTCCTCATTCATTACAATGTGCTATCAGCACATTGTAATGAAGGGGTTAAAACGAAATAGCCTCGGGTCTTCGGAAGACCCGAGGCTACCATGGAGACGGATCACCGCCCCCGATGACGTCACGGGGAGCGACGATCCCAGGTAAGATGAGAGAAGATTACGGAGAAGACAGAAGATTTTTCTGTCTTCAAAAGTCGTCTTATACGCCGGAATATATGGTAGTTTATAAAATTCTGTGTTTTTTCCGAATCCGTTGGGTTGTCCGACGGCCACGCCCCCCAATTTCTGTCGCGTGAAAGCCGGCGCCGATGCGACACAATCCAAAACCTGGGGCAATTCGGCGGAAATCGCCGGGAAACCCGAAAAAAATGCGCGATTCGGATGAACCCCATTATGTTTTGGCAGATGCCATGGCTGGAGCCTTTTGAACACATTTAAAACGCATTAAAAAAAAACCACAATGTCTGATGGCTGAGGCTGCATTCACACGCGGCGGTGCGTTTACACAGACATTTTTGACGCAGCAAAAGAACAGTTTGCAAATGTGTTTTCTCCTTTTTTAAAAAAACCCCCACATTTGGTGTACGGTCACACATGGCGCTAGCGCAGGGGGCCGTGCCTCAGTCATGCTTACCGACTGCATGCGTTATACTGCAAACACAAACGAGTTTGGCCTGGGCACAGCCCCCATTGCACTAGCGCTACGTGTGACTGCACCCTCAATGATATGTTCCCACCCAATATGATCCGCACCCTCAATGATATGTTCCCACCCAATATGATCCGCACCCTCAATGATATGTTCTCACCCAATATGATCCGCACCCTCAATGATATGTTCTCACCCAATATGATCCGCACCCTCAATGATATGTTCTCACCCAATATGATCCGCACCCTCAATGATATGTTCCCACCCAATATGATCCGCACCCTCAATGATATGTTCTCACCCAATATGATCCGCACCCTCAATGATATGTTCTCACCCAATATGATCCGCACCCTCAATGATATGTTCTCACCCAATATGATCCGCACCCTCAATGATATGTTCTCACCCAATATGATCCGCACCCTCAATGATATGTTCTCACCCAATATGATCCGCACCCTCAATGATATGTTCTCACCCAATATGATCCGCACCCTCAATGATATGTTCCCACCCAATATGATCCGCACCCTCAATGATATGTTCTCACCCAATATGATCCGCACCCTCAATGATATGTTCCCACCCAATATGATCCGCACCCTCAATGATATGTTCTCACCCAATATGATCCGCACCCTCAATGATATGTTCTCACCCAATATGATCCGCACCCTCAATGATATGTTCCCACCCAATATGATCCGCACCCTCAATGATATGTTCTCGCCCAATATGATCCGCACCCTCAATGATATGTTCTCACCCAATATGATCCGCACCCTCAATGATATGTTCTCGCCCAATATGATCCGCACCCTCAATGATATGTTCTCACCCAATATGATCCGCACCCTCAATGATATGTTCTCGCCCAATATGATCCGCACCCTCAATGATATGTTCTCACCCAATATGATCCGCACCCTCAATGATATGTTCTCACCCAATATTATCCGCACCCTCAATGATATGTTCTCACCCAATATGATCCGCACCCTCAATGATATGTTCTCACCCAATATGATCCGCACCCTCAATGATATGTTCCCACCCAATATGATCCGCACCCTCAATGATATGTTCTCACCCAATATGATCCGCACCCTCAATGATATGTTCTCACCCAATATGATCCGCACCCTCAATGATATGTTCTCACCCAATATGATCCGCACCCTCAATGATATGTTCTCACCCAATATGATCCGCACCCTCAATGATATGTTCTCACCCAATATGATCCGCACCCTCAATGATATGTTCTCACCCAATATGATCCGCACCCTCAATGATATGTTCTCACCCAATATGATCCGCACCCTCAATGATATGTTCCCACCCAATATGATCCGCACCCTCAATGATATGTTCTCACCCAATATGATCCGCACCCTCAATGATATGTTCTCACCCAATATGATCCGCACCCTCAATGATATGTTCTCACCCAATATGATCCGCACCCTCAATGATATGTTCTCACCCAATATGATCCGCACCCTCAATGATATGTTCCCACCCAATATGATCCGCACCCTCAATGATATGTTCTCACCCAATATGATCCGCACCCTCAATGATATGTTCTCACCCAATATGATCCGCACCCTCAATGATATGTTCTCGCCCAATATGATCCGCACCCTCAATGATATGTTCTCGCCCAATATGATCCGCACCCTCAATGATATGTTCCCACCCAATATGATCCGCACCCGCTTTTGGCTTCAAAAACTGCATCTGAAAACTGTATTGTAGTTGTGTTTACAATGCATTAACGCAGTGTGTGAACACGGCCTTAGCCTACCTCCACATGACAAGTGCAGCCCCTCAGGCTGCAAACAGCCCTGTGGACCATTATCTGTGGCCCGACTATGTGCCAAGAGAAAACTGCTGCCCAAGCCTCAGCCTCAGGCCGGAATAGGACCTGCCTTATGTTTTGCTATTCGCACGTGTCTCATACACGGGAGCATGGAAACCCCTGATGTGTATGAGCGCGTGCAAGGAATCGGGGTGCACATCCATCACCGGGGCTGCACTTCCCAATTTCACAGTCACCTACTCTTAGCCATTGTTCACACAGCGTATGAACTGTCCAGTGACATACATGTTATCACAATGTGGGTCATTTATCAGAACTTTCGGACTTGTTGTGCTGGTTTCTCGGCATAAAAAGTTGCCGGTCCATATTTGCACCAACAAATCTGATCTCCTCCCACAGAGTCCACGACCTCAGATGTTTGGTGTCTCCCATCAGACCCTTTCAGGGAATATAGTCTGTTATGGCTATGGCTTATTTTCAAGTGAAGTTATTCAAAGAGTTAACTTTTTGATGGACATAACTCTGCTATGCAGGATGGCGTCTGCCTGGCAGGACCTCCGAGACAAGAGCAGGTCCAACACGGCCTTGAAGGGTGGACATCACATTCCATGAGGAGATTCATGTATATATATAATCACATGATACATTGTATATTCTATACATGAATATTCTGAAACGTGACCAAAGTAGGATAAGCCAATCACAACCAAGCATAGCACCTAGGTGGGCTCCTCCCTCTTACGTTAGAAAAATTCTCTTTATTTCAATACTTAGAGAATCTTTGAGACCCTAGGGGAGATGTATTATGGTTTTATGCTAGTTTTCTGGTGCAGAAGCTCGGAAATAATAGCAAATTCTTACAATTATTATTGTTGCGCTTACGTAACCTCCATGTTTTTATGTAAAACTATGGCAAAACAAATCCGTAGTTTTGCTCAGTGGCTGCACCGCCGATTGTTACATCGAGAGACCTAAGCCTCTTAGTGTATCCAGCAGGACAAAGGGGGGCGTGGCCTCTATCATAGGCCGGGGGCCCCTCCCCCATGGGTGTGTCAATCCATCTCTTCGGATGAATACATTATAGTTATCGAATTTGGAGCAGAGCTCAATACTTCCAGGTGTATAATCCAAACCAAGACCTGAAGCATGTGATTGGCTTCGGGCATTGAATTGAACTTGTACAAGGACAGGGGCACCTGACGAGCATCTTTGGCCTGAAAGGAATTGATGGGATTTGTTTTACATTTGTTAAAATAATCATTTTCCCTTTTCCGCATATTGAGTTTTATAAAAACTGCATGAAAATAAACTTCTCTCAAAATGAAATTTTAACAACTTTCTCTGATTGCACAACCCTCATCTACGGCCGCGGAGGCGCTCAGCAGATGCGGGGCTCAATTTCTAAAATCAAACAAAGCCGCGTCTCGTCATAAACACATTTCTCTTTTTGTAAATCATCAATTTGCCTTTTTTTGTAAACGGCTGTGAAATTGTCAACCTCTTCGAAGCCTCTCAGAGAAGCGATTGAGAGTGGACGGAGGCGGTGAATCATTCTGAAAGACGAAACGCGTCGGCCGCTGCTCATCTTTATGTATGCCGACGGTGATGAGCTATTACTTTACCCACTTCACAATTTTCTGAAAGCATATAAAAAAAAAAGTTGTGGCTGTCACTTTCACTTAAGGGACGAATGAGATACGGAAGGAGGTTTTTATGGCGCAGATTCTGGTGTCTAAATCAAAGGCCCTTAAGCTGAGTCTCTCCAGCAGCCGTAACACTACAACATGCAATTTTTGGGGTTGTTCAGCCACAGTTTCAAATATTAAAGGACATCTACCACCAGGATGAAAGATTATAAACCAAGCACAGGCACATGCAGGTATTTGCCCCATCTGGAAGGATCTGCTCTTCACTTAGTTTCCCATGCCCTTGTTTTTACCCAAAAAAAGGCTCTTAAAATTATGCAAAATGAGCCTGAGGGGCTCCAGGCTCTATTAACACCTATGGAGCCTGGAGGCCCTCTGCCTCATTAGCATAATTTAGAAAGCACATGCAATCACAGCAGGCTCCACAGACTTCTACTCCTCCCCATCCTCCATGGAGGCTGCTGGGATTTCATGTGATCAGATACATACATTGGGTATTATAAATGTTACAGGTCATTAGAAGACATTGCCCTGGTCACATGACATGAAGTGGCCAATGAAACAGAGCTCTCTATTTTAATGTTCCACACAGCAGCTGGCCTAGCAGTGAGACCTGTCAATCAGGAACAAGGAGGCGGGGCAATGTAGTAACCACTAAATATACAAAGCCTCATTGGACTTACATCAGGCGAGTTGCCTTTAAGTTTACAAAATGATTTTTTTTTAACATTGCATCCATGGAAAGGAACCATTTAGGGATAAAAGCAATGCTTTGGTTTTTATTGAAGTATTTATTTGGGGGTGGCTTAAAGGTTCCCTTAAAGCCCATAAGAGTTTGGCCACTATAATCCATCATAATTCATCATGAATGGGCCCAGTACACGGTGGGGGTGATGTGTGTTATGATGTGAGGACATTAGTTAATTTTCAGCATTACGGTTCTTCCATCACCTGGTAGATATGTTATCAGCTACCGGTTGGCATCCAGTGTGAGATCTGATGCCCAATGCCATCTCTTCGTTTGAGCCATGATGTTCTCTAAGACCTATTTTTAGGGTCATCGTAATGTTGCCTTCATAGAGATCCCATTGGAAGGTTTTTCTGCTGTAAGGATACGAGGGCCCAGACCAGACGAGAGACCTTGTTTTTCCTACTTGGCAATATCGTCGATGAACTAGGTCCCCAATGCAAACCAATAGATTATTACTTCTTCCATCCAATGTTCTCTGAATCTTGAAGTTTCTGGACACTGAAGCCTTTTTGATCTCGAACCCAATGGCGGATGGGTGGGTGAGATGTACGTACCTCCGTAAGGCAACATTAGATGCAGATACAAGAGGCTCTTTCGAAGCGGAAAAAATCCTTTCCCAGAGTTACTTTACGAACAGAAAACTTTAAGGTGTTTAGACGTGTTCTCCTGATTTTCATCCACGCCTTTTCCTTTGTCCCCCTAAGCAGCCTGTTTTTTCCTCTTCACGAGTGAGTCTTCCCGTTGACGTAATTGTTCTTTTTCGCGTTGTGTCGTCTCGGGTTCTTTATCAGTGAGAAAAAGATGAAGTAGTCACGTTCTTGTCATGGATGTAAAGAAGGCGTGAAGTTCTTGTGCCTGAACTGGTGATTCTAGTTGCATCTCGATTTTACCCGAGGGAAGTGTAAATATGTGTAGGACAAATTTGCATATGTCAATGCTCGACAAAAATCAAGCAGTGTTACGGGAGAACCTAGAAGTTTCCATACTCGATAAAGAGACACGTGATAATTTTCTCACTGTCTGAAATCAGAATAAACCTTTCCCGTGTTTGGTTACTAAAATGATTTATATTTGCCAGATGCCGAAATAATGAGAAAGTAAAAAATGTAATGCAAAAATCTAAAGTTTACATACATTTCAATAGTATTTGGGACAATTGTCCTTGCATGACTTGGGTCAAACATTTTGGATCTCCTTCCATCAAGCCTCTCACAATAGTTGGTAAAATATGCAAATAAGTTTTCCAGGATGGGATAAGGAAAAACCACGCCTCTTTTAGCTACCTTGTAAGGCAGCTCCGTTGACATCAAGCATGACTTTCAAGAAGCCTAATGATATAGGATTAAAACCAAACCAGAATATCTATTCCAGAACAACCGTAGACAGCGCTGTTAGTAACTTTATTAGGTCTCTTCAGTACAGATTACACCACGGCCTTCCCGACAATAGTTGGTAGGAATTTGGGCCCATTCTTACTGACAGAACTGGTGTCCCGGGGATGTGTTTGTACCCACTTACTCTCACTGGACATTTCAGCTTTGTCCATAACTTTCCAATAGGAATGAGATCAGGACTTTATGATGGGCCCTTCAAAACATTGGGGCAGATTTACTTACCCGGTCCCGTCGCGATCCCACGGTGCATTGTCCGACGAGGATTCGGGTCCTGCACAATTCACTAAGATCGTGCGTCCGAGTTCTTGCATGTGTCGCTTCTGCACTGAGGTCCGCCGGAGTTCACCTGCTTCTTCCTGGTGCACGTGAATGCTTGATCTTGCAACACATTTCCTTTTTTAAATTCCGCAGTTTGTCCGAATCCGTCGGGTTGTCCGACGTCCACACCCCCCGATTTCTGTAGCCTGCAACCGGTGCCGATGCGCCACAATCCGATCGCGTGCGCCAAAAACCCGGGGCAATTCAGGCAGAAGACAAATATTCTGGAAACCAGACGAAAGTGCGGCGTTCGGACCCTTCGTAAATGAGCCCCACAGACTATGTTCTTGCAGTAGCTTTGGGTTGTTGTCCGTTTGGAAGACCCATTTGCTACCAAGCTTTACCTTCCAGGCTGACATCTTGAGATGTTCTTCAGCATTGGCCACATGTTCTTTCCTCATGATACATCTATTTTGTGAAGTCCACAACATGACGCTGCTCCTGGTTCTCACCGTTGGGATGTTCTCAGGCTTCACCCTTTTTCCTTCAAATGTAATGATGGTCATTATGGCCGAACAGGTCAATTTAAGTTTCGGCAGGTCAGGACAAGCCTCTTAAAAATTAAGGTATTTGTTCCTGTTCCATTTGCAAACATTAATCTGGCTTCTTATGTTTCTTTTGGAGAAATGGCTACTTTCTAGAAAAGTGGAACCTGCGTCACTGAAGATAATGACAAGCTCTTACCAGCTTCATCATCTTCACAAGGTCTTTGGCTTTTGTTCTTGGGTTGATATGCACATTTCAGACCAAAGCATGTACATCTCTGGGACACAGAACCCATCTCCTCCCTGAGCGATATGACAGTTGCACATTCCCATCTTGTTTGTATTAGGGTTAGGGATGTATAATTGTTTGTACAGATGACCGGGCACCTTCAGGTATATGGAAAGTGCACCCAAGGATGAACCAGATATGTGCAAGTCCACAATTCTTTTGCTGATTCCTTTAGTCTTTCCTGTGATGACACACAAAGAAGTAGTGTATTTCAGGTGTGCCATTAAATACATCCACAGGGTGTGTCCATTATTAACTCAGATGTTTCCCATAAACCTTTCAGGAGCTTCCAAAGACATGACATCATATGGGATGTCCCAAATTGAAAGGCAAAGTAATCTTAGTGTAGGGAAACTTTTGACTTTGTAGAGTACCTTATATATTCGAGTATAAGCCGAGTTTTTCAGCACAATTTTTGTACTCATCTTTCCGACGTCCCGGGCAGGGCCTCTTCATCCTTCATGTGTGCCGGCACCAGCTTGCAAGTCAGCGACAGGTCCGTGTGCATGGTCCGGAGCACAAACTATGATGTCGGCGTATACTCAAGTATATACGGTAATAAAAATAATAAAAAAAGCCTTAAAAATGTTCCCATAATGTTTTACATGTCTAAATAACTTTTGTAGCCATAACTGACCTCAAATGGGAAACGCTTATTTTCATTTCATGTCATACAATGTGAAAAACCTGCATGTTTTATTTTTTAGAATTCAGAACAACACAAATTATAAATCTCTCTGATTCATATTTTTGATGTCTCACAATTTCTTCCCAACTACTGGCAATTCCTGTGAGCCGTAAGAAAATTCATAATGCACTGAACCTGCGCTGACATCTAAAAATGTGAGGACCTCGTGGTCATCTCTGAAAACCTCTTAAAAAATCAAAATCAAAAACTGTAACACCAATAGTTTTTGTTACTTTCAGGCATAATGAACTGTTATTTTATATGTGTCATTTTCTTTGCGGGACAAGATGATGTTTTCATTTCTACCATTTTGGGGATTGTACAACCTTTTGACAACTTTTTACTCGATTTTTTTATGTTTTATGGCGAAAAAGTGACGTTTGGGACATTTGGCCCCTATTTTCCATTACAGGGCTCACCACCGAGGAATCGTTTTAGTAGACAGGAATATTTGGAACGCACCAATACCTGAATGTTCAGGTTTTTAAATTTATTTTTGTTCCATTTTTAATTATTTTTTACTGTATTTGCAGACCCCCTTGGTTACTTTGACCCTAGGGAGGTCTGATTGTTCCTACCGTACATTGTAATACAGATATATTGCAGTATATGGAGATACAGCTGGTGATGTGTTATAGTGCGCTCGATAATGACGGCACTCACTGGCAACATGGTGGAGCCCACCTGCTGCTGACCACGATAGGTGCCAGCACTGTTTGTGGGTGTGGCACCGTCATGTGTTTGCTGCACAATGCAGCTAATACCCAGTGTGTTTGAAGATGGTTCAGCCCATCAGTCCTAGCAGGGCCAGATTAAGGGTGGTGAGGGCCCCTAGGCGCAAACTGGTGGGGGCCCTTCCAGCAATGTTTTTGGAGGTATATAGCTTGCCATCCGCCTGTAGTATACAGCCACCAGCCCCCTGTAGAATTTGGCCGCCAGTCCCTTGTAGAAAATGGCGATCTCTGTGATCTCCCCCAGTGGAGGCAACTGTGTTTAACTGACACAGCTGACATCCTAGACCCCTATGTGCATTTCGCACAGAGACAGTCAGCTCAGCTGAGTCGCTGACTGTCGGAAACTGGTGGGGTCCCCTTAAAAATTGAAAGTGGTGGGGGCCCCGGGGCTCTAGCCCCAGGAGCCCCTCCTTTAATCCGACCCTGAGTCCTAGTATGTCACATGTCGTTATGGTGTTAAGCTGTAAATTATGAAATATATATGCAAATTGAAACTCTATCTCTGGGTGGGACATTATTGATGTATGAATTAGACTATAGTGGAGTAGGTGGAATCCCACTAATATCACACATAAGGAAATCGCGATGTGCACAACATAGTCGCCAACCAACAAGTCCAAAAAAAATTACAACAAACACATTTTAAATGCAATTTATTAAACATTACAAAACAAAAAATAGCAAAGACATACACACAGCAAGTCTAGTGACCTTGTACTCGTCAGTGAGAATGATATCAGCCACTTTTTTTTTATTAGGATATAGTTTTATGTTCCTGTCAAACTCTGCAGAGACCATATTTATTAGCGCCAAAATGGCTCCTACTGTAAAAATCGTCAAAGCGGGAAGTGATACCTCTGCTAGTCATGTGTTGGGGTAGATGCCAGCCTGTACCAGTCATTTTGGCTGGAAGGCATCCGCACCCACCTGTCCTTCAAAACCCTCTAGGAACGATACGTCGGCCCGAAAGTATATTGTAAAAAAATGCAATAAATATTGAAAGGGAAAAAAAAGCTAAATAAATAATACATTTGGATACTGAGCTTCTGGCCTCACCCAGCGACACAAAACTTAAGCCGCCCATATAAAAGTGAAAAACTATTTCTTTAATACAAAGATATTCTGTACAATATTTGCCATAGAATAAAGAAATGCAAAGAACATGGAGACATCACACGACCCCCGGGGTCAGTATAGAAAGTGAGTGATACAAGTGACACATAGATATCAGGTCCGTGATGGATGGATCTTCCAATGTAAACGACACCTATCAGATCCTAATAATTATCACCGTTTCCATCTACATTTCTATAAGACATGATCTCATTTACGTGATAGAGATGGATGAGATAGATAGACACCCGTAGATATGGAAAAGATACATATGGTATGGAAATAAGATAGATGATGGATACATGCATAGAATAATCAGGAAGCTAGATACAAATGGGATGTGCGACTAAATAAATAGATGGAGGAAATAGGAAGGTAGGTGGATAAGTATTAGTCATCTCCTTGTTCCATGATGGACATAGTAAGAGCGTCCGACTCTCTCGTATGAACTGCTGAGTCTTGTTTTACCTCTATTCTTGGGGAGAGGTGGGAGGGGTTAAGTTGGAAAAATTTGCATGTGTCAACGATCCACAATGATTGGCCCCCCAGGGCAAAAATTACTAAAAACAATACAAGCAACAAGAGCTAAAGGAGGAAGAAAGGAAGAAAATCTCAGTAACTAAATAAATAGATGGAGGAAATAGGAAGGTAGGCTGATAAATATATAATATACTGTATATATGTCATCTAATAGATAATGTCGATATATATGAGATAGATGGATATATAGAATAATGAGGTAGATACCAAATATATAACAAAGATAGATAGATAAAATAACAACATATAACAACAATATATAGAATAATTCACAGTATCATATAGATAAGGTAGGTCGATAGATAGTAACGAGATAGATACCAAAGATAGGAGATAAAATACTACGGTAGGTGGATAGATAGTAGAGATAGATAAATAGATAGGAGATAGATAGAGAGATAGATAGGAGATAGATAGATAGATAGGAGATAGATAGGAGATAGATAGATAGATAGATAGGAGATAGATAGATAGATAGGAGATAGATAGATAGATAGATAGATAGATAGATAGATAGATAGATAGATAAATAGATAGGAGATAGATAGAGAGATAGATAGGAGATAGATAGATAGATAGATAGATAGATAGGAGATAGATAGATAGGAGATAGATAGATAGATAGATAGATAGATAGATAGATAGATAGGAGATAGATAGATAGGAGATAGATAGATAGATAGGAGATAGATAGATAGATAGATAGGAGATAGATAGGAGATAGATAGATAGGAGATAGATAGATAGATAGATAGATAGAAAGATAGGAGATAGATAGATAGGAGATAGATAGATAGATAGATAGATAGATAGATAGATAGATAGATAGATAGGAGATAGATAGATAGATGATAGATAGATAGATAGATAGATAGATAGATAGATAGATAGATAGATAGATAGAAGATAGATAGATAGATAGAAGATAGATAGGAGATAGATAGAGAGATAGATAGGAGATAGATAGATAGGAGATAGATAGATAGGAGATAGATAGATAGGAGATAGATAGGAGATAGATAGATAGATAGATAGGAGATAGATAGATAGGAGATAGATAGATAGGAGATAGATAGATAGATAGGAGATAGATAGGAGATAGATAGATAGGAGATAGATAGATAGATAGATAGATAGGAGATAGATAGATAGATAGGAGATAGATAGATAGATAGATAGGAGATAGATAGATAGATGATAGATAGATAGATAGATAGATAGATAGATAGGAGATAGATAGATAGATAGAAGACAGATAGGAGATAGATAGATAGGAGATAGATAGGAGATAGGTAGATAGATAGATAGATAGATAGATAGATAGATAGATAGATAGATAGGAGATAGATAGATAGATAGATAGATAGATAGATAGGAGATAGATAGATAGATAGATAGATAGGAGATAGATAGATAGATAGATAGATAGATAGAAGATAGATAGATAGATAGATAGATAGATAGATAGGAGATAGATAGATAGATAGATAGATAGATAGATAGATAGATAGGAGATAGATAGATAGATAGATAGATAGATAGATAGGAGATAGATAGATAGATAGATAGATAGATAGATAGATAGATAGATAGGAGATAGATAGGAGATAGATAGATAGATAGATAGATAGGAGATAGATAGATAGATAGATAGATAGGAGATAGATAGATAGGAGATAGATAGATAGATAGGAGATAGATAGATAGATAGATAGATAGATAGATAGATAGATAGATAGATAGATAGATAGGAGATAGATAGGAGATAGATAGATAGATATGAGATAGATAGATAGATAGATAGGAGATAGATAGATAGATAGGAGATAGATAGATAGATAGATAGATAGATAGATAGATAGATAGATAGGAGATAGATAGATAGATATGAGATAGATAGATAGATAGATAGATAGGAGATAGATAGATAGGAGATAGATAGGAGATAGATAGATAGATAGATAGATAGATAGATAGATAGGAGATAGATAGGAGATAGATAGATAGATAGATAGATAGATAGATAGATAGATAGGAGATAGATAGATAGATAGGAGATAGATAGATAGATAGGAGATAGATAGGAGATAGATAGATATGAGATAGATAGATAGATAGATAGGAGATAGATAGATAGATAGATAGATAGATAGATAGATAGATAGATAGATAGATAGATAGGAGATAGATAGGAGATAGATAGATAGATAGGAGATAGATAGATAGATAGATAGATAGATAGGAGATAGATAGATAGATAGGAGATAGATAGATAGATAGATAGATAGACAGTTGAGTCCCCAACTGATCCTCTGGTTTATCTGATAGAGAGATTGCACGTCCCCGGTTGCGATCGTATGGGACTGAAAAAATAAGTCAGAAAACACTGCTTACCTATCAGGGGCATTACCATAGGGACTGGGCCTCTACTGCCCCTACCTGGGGTATTAATGTTCCTTTTACAGCTCTGAGTATTAGTAAACAATGTAAGAGATTGTTTTGTATTGTATTAGCTGCCTGGATGGAGCCTGACGTCCCTAACTATTCACTTTTATCCAGTTGAAATAGACCCAAAACACGGCATGAAGCGGCTCGGTGAAGGTGGTGGTGACGGTGTGTATAAGTCTGATTGGGTCGGAGACCTCGTAGAAGGACAGCTGCCCGGCCTCATAGTCCAGATAGATTCCTATTCTATTAGAGGATAAGTGACTGGGAAGATGAGTATCCATTTTGTTGTGCATGACTTTAAGGTTGTTGTCTACGCAGCCCAATCCCCAAGCTTTGCTACTGTTCCCAATGAAGGCGTTATTACCTTTTCTGTCTATACTGGGGTAACACATTCCCACTACCCACGACCCCGATGGACCAGCCTCCACCTCCCAGTAATGCTGCCCTGAAGAAAAACTGTGCAGGCTCATAACCTGGAACTTCTTGAATCGCGATGGATTCTTCTGACGACGTTGATCGATTTTGGTCCACGATATTGTCCTCCGGTCGCCCGACAGATAGATGTTATAAGCCGCTGTGTTCACATCTGCCCGGAGATCTGCAGCCCAACACATTCTCTTCTTCAAACGAGTCACCAGATCCTCAAAGGATTTTTGTAGAGTCACCATGACAAGGCCTTCATCCAGGTCACCAGGTTCCCAGTGGATGCTCTGCCTTCCTTTAGGATACCAAAGTCCGGCTTGCGTTTTACCCGTCTTCGATAAGACGGCCAATGGGTCAGATAAGTTATGCAGCTCCTCCATGATACTTATGTTTCTAGAAAGTTCTTCCTTCTGCAGTTCCAACTTTTCAATGAGACTTGAGATTGGATGACAGACCTTCTCTTCGTCTTTGGTAATATCACCGAGGACCTTCTCCTCCAGAACATCCAATTGTCTCCTGACGTCCCAAAACAGTTCGCCAACTCGAGCCGCTAGTTTGTTGGCTTTTTCTTTCATGGCCCTCTTCTGACTTTGAAGTTTTTGGACTTGGATATCGTTGTCTCTTTGCTGTAGAATTAGTTTCTGGAGGACATCTCCGATCTGTTCCTTCTTTATATCGAAAGCCTTGGACAAGGGCTCAATTCGGTGCTTCTTGTGCACCCCAGAAAGGCAACATGGCATGCAGATACAGGTGGCATCTTCGAAGCAGTAGAATTTCAGAACTTCATTGTGGAGGGAACACTTTTGATCGGTGGCTTTTTCAAAGGTTTTCGGAGGCGCGGTTAAGACGTGTTCCCTCGACCTGCTGTGCAACGTGACGTGTTTATCGCATAGAGAAACTTCACAGAACGTGCAAGACTTCACTGCTGGAACGGATGAGCAATGTGTGCAGAAGACCTCTGTGACCTGCACGTCGCTGACATCTTCTACCGAAACCGGAGTCTCATATGGTGCGCTTGAATGTGGTGGATGAAGCCGATTGACATAAATGCTCTCGATCAGAGGCTCGTCCTCGGTGACCAGATAGTCATCATAGTCATCTCCTTGTTCCATGATGGACATAGTAAGAGCGTCCAACTCTCTCGTATGAACTGGTGAGTCTTGTTTTATCTCTATTCTAGGGAGAGGTGGGAGGGGTTAAGTTGGACACATTTGCATGTGTCAACGATCCACAATGATTTGCCCCCCAGGGCAAAAATTACTAAGAACAATACAAGCAACAAGAGCTAAAGGAGGAAGAAAGGAAGAAAATTGAATGTAGAAGATAGTTATTGGGCTTGTTAAAATCCCTCTTCATTGTTGACTATGCAAAAAGGCGAATGTGTCATGTAGCAATGATAGAAGGCTGTCGTGCATGTTGTTAGTAGCAGCAGGACTATGAAAAATGGGTTTAGAATTCAAATTTGTAGTTCTCGAGGAGTACTAACATGTCTTCACACTGCGGTTGTCTTGGCTATTAGGGTAAAGCAGTAGTGGGCTTCTGGTTGAAACCTACAGCAGTCATGCAGAGGAATGGGTAAAGGGCTGTGGAGTAGATCAATGTAGAGAACTCAGGGCACAGCTGTGGGAGGACATGTCCCCAGAAGCTACAATCCTGGAATATAATTGCAACATACACAGAGGTCTGATTACACATCTCTCCAGGGACCATACATAACACTGACTGCACAGAGCACAGCAGTGTGAGGTCTGACTACACATCTCTCCAGGGAGAATACATAACACTGGCTGCAGAGAGCACAGAGCACAGCAGTGTGAGGTCTGATTACACATCTCTCCAGGGACAATGCATAACACTGGCTGCAGAGAGCACAGAGCACAGCAGTGTGAGGTCTGATTACACATCTCTCCAGGGACACTACATAACACTGGCTGCAGAGAGCACAGAGCACAGCAGTGTGAGGTCTGATTACACATCTCTCCAGGGATAATACATAACACTGGCTGCAGAGAGCACAGAGCACAGCAGTGTGAGGTCTGATTACACATCTCTCCAGGGACAATACATAACACTGGCTGCAGAGAGCACAGAGCACAGCAGTGTGAGGTCTGATTACACATCTCTCCAGGGATAATACATAACACTGGCTGCAGAGAGCACAGAGCACAGAAGTATGAGGTCTGATTACACATCTCTCCAGGGACAATACATAACACTGGCTGCAGGGAGCACAGAGCACAGCAGTGTGTGGTCTGATTACACATCTCTCCAGGGATAATACATAACACTGGCTGCAGAGAGCACAGAGCACAGCAGTTTGAGGTATGATTACAAATCTCTCCAGGGACAATACATAACACTGGCTGCAGGGAGCACAGAGCACAGCAGTGTGAGGTCTGATTACACATCTCTCCAGCGACAATACATAACATTGGCTGCAGAGAGCACAGAGCACAGCAGTGTGAGGTGTGATTACACATCTCTCCAGGGACAATACATAACACTGGCTGCAGAGAGCACAGAGTACAGCAGTGTGAGGTCTGATTACACATCTCTCCAGGGACAATACATAACACTGGCTGCAGAGAGCACAGAGCACAGCAGTGTGAGGTCTGATTACACATCACTTCAGGGACAATACATAACACTGGCTGCAGAGAACAGAGCACAGCAGTGTGAGGTCTGATTACACATCTCTCCAGGGACAATATATAACACTGGCTGCAGAGAGCACAGAGCACAGCAGTGTGAGGTCTGATTACACATCTCTCCAGGGACAATATATAACACTGGCTGCAAAGAGCACAGAGCACAGCAGTGTGAGGTCTGATTACACATCTCTCCAGGGACAATTTATAACACTGACTGCAGAGAGCACAGAGCACAGCAGTGTGAGGTCTGATCACACATCTCTCCAGAGACAATACATAACACTGGCTGCAGAGAGCAAAGAGCACAGCAGTGTGAGGTCTGATTACACATCCCTTCAGGGACAATACATAACACTGGCTGCAGAGAGCAAAGAGCACAGCAGTGTGAGGTCTGATTACACATCTCTCCAGGGACAATAGATAACACTGGCTGCAGAGAGCACAGAGCACAGCAGTGTGAGGTCTGGTTACACATCTCTCCAGGGACAATACATAACACTGGCTGCAGAGAGCACAGAGCACAGCAGTGTGAGGTCTGATTACACATCTCTCCAGGGACAATACATAACACTGGCTGCAGAGAGCACAGAGCACAGCAGTGTGAGGTGTGATTACACATCTCTCCAGGGAGAATACATAACACTGGCTGCAGGGAGCACAGAGCACAGCAGTGTGAGGTCTGATTACACATCTCTCCAGGGAGAATACATAACACTGGCTGCAGAGAGCACAGAGCACAGCAGTGTGAGGTCTGATTACACATCTCTCCAGGGAGAATACATAACACTGGCTGCAGGGAGCACAGAGCACAGCAGTATGAGGTCTGATTAAACATCTCTGCAAAGAACAATATATAACACTATCACCAAAATATTGACAGATTTCCTTTAACCCTTTCATGACCAGTCAACTTAAAATGACATCAACTGGACTTCAAGGGATTTATGGGGAGGGCTCCTGGCCTAGCTCTATACATGGCAGGTGTCAGTAGAGAGGCAGTATAATCAGTCTATATTGGATCAGGCCTCCTGGGGGCCAAGCATGAAATAACTGTAAAAAAAATTTATATCTACTTATATCTACTTTTTGATTTTTTATATATGTATATAGAAATATAGACAGAGAAATACATACAAATAATTAGAGAATCCAAAACTGGTTCAGATCCACATCCAAAAGCTGCTGCAGGTTATCTTTGTGGATGGAAATCCTCTCTTCCTACTTCCTGCAGAGTGAGACGGGAAGTGACAAATACTATGGAAAGTGTTCATACACATGGGGGGGGGGGGGATTCATTATGGCTTCTTTACCAGTTTTTGCCATTCTCCCACCCACCTACCACTATGGGCTTGTCGGAGCAGAGAAAGGAGTGGAGGGCCGGGAAGTCCCAATAAATTCCCTCCACTGTGTCAAAACGTCATACAGAGCTGGGGTTTGCTACATAATACAGCAAACACCCACTATTAATACCTACGACCGATGCAAGTGTTAACGCTTCCGATGTTGCTACAGTAGTATTGCACTATATGGTAGGAACGATCAGACCATCTAGGGTATAAAGTACCCTAGAGGGTCAAAAAAAAGCAGAAAAAGTTCGAAAAAATTAAAAATTAAAAAAACCCTAAATATTTAAATCCTAGAACTGATATAAATCGTAATCAGCATTAAAATCCACAAACACATTAGGTATCGCCGCGTCTCAAAAATGCCATCAATCTATCAAAATATAAAAACGGATACTCCTAACGGTGAATCCAATAACGGAAAATAGCGCCCAAATGTCTCAAAATGCTATTTATACACCATTTTACATCACATTAAAAAAAATGTAATAAAAAGTTTGCACATGGTAGCAATAAAAACGTCACCTTATTTAACTCACAGCTCCGAACACCATAGTATGAAAAAGTTATTAGCGTCAGAAGATGGCAAAAAAGAATTTTCGGGCACATTTATTTTTTAAAAAATTGTATTAAAAAAAGTAGACGTATCATTTGGAGCCCACAGTGAAAGTTCGTAAAACCTGAACCCTCAACAAAATGACGCAAATTCCATTTTTATTCCATTCTCACCACATTGGGAATTTTTTTTTTCCAGTTTTCCAGTACATGGCATAGAATAATAAATAAGGTCAGGAAGCCTTCTTGTCATGTCCCTGGACTTGTATCTATTTATTGTCATGTATATGTGTTATACTGCTTTGCCTTTTGACCCTCCTGTCTTCCTGTCCTCTAGCTGCAGTAGTGTAACTCCTCCCCTCTCCCTCATGTAAGCAGCCATCTTTGTCAGCAAAAGCATATATATGAATGTCTCTGCTACCCTGGCAAATTATATCCTTTTCACGCCGTTGTAACCAGCATTTCTTCAAAATTTCTGCACCAAATAAAGCTGGAATCTTCCTACATGCTTCTTCAATGGAGTTGACACTATCTGACATTAAGTGATTTTGGTGTAAGTACTGGTTAAAGCAAAGATATAAGACTATCTATAAAACACCTGCTTACAGCCAGGTTATTGAGTCAGAATACTTCTGGCTACTGATGTAAGAAGAGTGAAAACCAGTTTCATGCCCTTAAGTTTAAAGCAACATTTTCTTTAAAAATTTTTTTACAAAATCCTTCGAAAAGATTCCGGAATCCAGGTCAACGCCTCAATGTTACTGGAATCCAGGTCAACGACTCAATGTTACCGGAATCCAGCCCAACGACTGAATGTTACATAAGATAATAAACCATAATTGTAATTTTTGACATGAGAAGGTCATGAAATATTTCGACTCACCTTTTACTGAGCACTTACCCACCAGGCTCAGTGTTTCACATCTTTCCCACATACCCCGTTACACACACAAAACGGAATACACAAATATTAGAATGCACACCACAGTCACTCGAGAACCTCTTGTGGGCCACCAGTGCTAAAACATTCAATGGTTAACTACATAGTCAACAAGAAGAGGGCCTAATGTGGGGGCAACACCCTGATCCCTACTTAAAATCATGTGGGGTTGATACTGGAATGAAAGAGCCATATGAGGTGGGGAAATCTCAGTTGAACTCTTACGTTTGAGTTACTTAGCTCAAACAAAGAAGTAAAGGGAAGGATTGGGACAAAGACAATTCTATATAATAGTATAAATACAATGTTATTTTGATGTAAAAAGGCATCTAGACCCTTTTTGAAGCTCTCTCCTCTCCCTGCTGTGCTTAGCTCCTGAGGCAGGCTATTCCAGGCTTTAACTCAAAACGAACAGCTTCTTCATAATTTCACCAACACAAGAAGAAGTTTCAGGCCATTTGCTGTTTGCTCAAGACCTTTGTCACACATCAGAGCTCCTGTCTGCTGCAATTTTTGCAATGCTACATCAAAAAGGGAAATCTACCATCAATATCCATCATGATAAACCAGGGACACTAACTCAAAGATCCAGACACTGTGACAGTGGTCATCTTCTTATATCTGTCGTCCATGGCCTCTTTCCTTCTAAAAAATCATCTTTTAAATTTATGCTTATCAGTCAAAGAGGATGTGGGGGACATTACCATTCTGTGCTGTAGCTTCACAGGTTGTTACATTGTGTTATCCCCCCTCAGTGTGAAGTTACAGCACGGAGGGGGGTCTGGTAACGCCCCACAGAGCCCTTCTGGCTTATTAGCATAATTATAAAAGATGATTTTAAAAGGGAGGTGGCCATGGATAATATAATATAAGAAGATTACCACAGTCATGTGACCTGGATCTATGAGTAATGATGATTATCATGATGGATTTTGATGGTAGATTTCCGCTTACAATAGAAAAAAGTTGTTAAAAGGAAATAAACTTTAAAAGATTGAATTGAATCCAGTCCATTCCACACAGGACTTCACTTGAGATTTGAGAAATGTTCCCCTATTGAAGTCTTCCCAGTGTCCTTTCTCTCATTCTAGTGGTGAAAACGGTGTTCCTGGATGGCTGATCGCCCAGGTCCACAGACCCATTCTCTACGGTGATGTGAATGAAGGTTCCCTTATGTGAACCTCAATGGAAGATGGTGTCATGTGATGGAAACGTATCAAGACGTTACAAGAGTAGACACAAGAAAGGTAGAGTTTCCAAACCTCGTCCAAGGAAAGTGCATGTACAATAAATTAGGAGCGCTCCAGAGGCCACTGACTTCACATGAAGAAACTTGTATTCCGACAACTTCGTAAGGAAGACCACGGCAAATCCAAGTTAGGCCTACAATTACCCAACCGACTCAGCCTTCAAGATAACTTTTCTAACTGCTGTTCCCTATCTTTTGTATAGTAGTTAATTATAATATTTCCCCAGCTGTCATAGCAGCAACTTCCTAGAGACAACCAAACGTCTCACCAACCGTCTCTGTAGTACCTCACTAATACAATAGATCACTGCAGGATCTCTCACCACGCACGGTCAAGACGCAGGATTATAAGGATACGTCAGGATTCAGGATTACTGGATCCTCTGGACCACCACAGAAGGTGGTACTAGTCTACACCTGGGACCGGAATCTAAGTGACACATAGTCTTCACCAGAGCCCGCCGCAAAGCAGGATGGTCTTGCTACAGCAGGGTACCACCAGGTCGTTCCGAGGTCGAGGTACCTTAGCGAAAGACAGTCTCGTGGGCAGGTTCAGGGTCAGGGCAGGTGGCAGAGATGCAAGGTCAAGTCCAATCCGGGGTCAGCAACGGGAGGTCCAGGCAGATGGGAACGGGAACACAGGAACACGGGACACAGGAACACGGGAACACAGGGACACGGGAACACAGGGACACGGGAACACAGGGACAAGGGAACACAGGGACATGGGAACACAGGGACACGGGAACACGGGACTCAGGAACACAGGAACACAAGACTCAGGAACACAGGAATACTCAGAAATGTTGCAGGGAAGCTTTCTCAATGGCGTAGGTACAAAAATCCATCAGGGTTTACAGGAAGAAGCAGGCTTAAATAGATTTCCTGAAAATGGCCAGTGGCAATTAGTGGCGAGCTGGCCCTTTAAATCTTTTGAAGGGGGTGCGTGTGCGCCCTAGGAATCGGGAACGCCCACGCACAGCCGAGGAGGATAGAGCATGAGCTGGGACTGGTAAGTTGCGCTTGCGACTAGCTGGCGAGGGGAGAGGTGCACAGGTGAGCCTGCAATATGGGTCGCGGGACCACCCGTGACAACAAGGAAGTTACACCAGTGCCTCTCCTCACTTTCCTAGCAGGTCCCTACCAGTAGTCATAGCTGACTCTTCTCGAAAATACTGAAAACAGGCCCCCGGCTTATTGTCCTAACCACTAAGGAGAGTAGGCCAGGTTTCGCTGACTCACCATTATATCATAATATCGCCATGCTTGTAACATTATATAGAGGGGTAGGATCTTGAAAAAATAGTTTCCAGCAATCGGCTATGTCAAAATCTCACTTGTCAACCAAGGCATTACAAACATGAAGACTGTCAACACCACCAGGGCCCCAGGCCTCATACATAAATAGCTATGCTATATATATATCTCCATCACCTTATAAAAAAATGTTAATTTCAGGGGAAAAGCTTTCTCGATTTCTCTCGATGTACAGTGAGATTCCCCTCATGTGGCATTTACTAATCCAGCAATCTCTAATAATCATGGAGGTCTCCCGCTAGAATACTGGGACTGTCTAGATATTTTCATTGTAGCTTCCTGCACATCAAAATCACTTTTCTTTGTCTATCTGTAATGGTGGAGGATCCATGGCGATAAGACTCCACAAGCCTACATGGGGGCCTTAATTGTCAGTCTCAGTAAGGAGCACTCTAACTTCCCGACCCTAGTCACAAGCCTCTCACTCAATCAAACCAGTTCCCTACACTGTACTGAGGAGACCCAATCAGGTCGAAACAGCACTGTCTACAGTTAGGAGACTGTTCCTTCTGGAATAGATATACTGGTTTGGTTTAATCCCGCTTCTTATGATAAGGCTTCTTGTAGGTCATGCTTGATGTCAAGAGAACTGCCTCACAAGGTAGCTAAAAGAGGCGTGGTTTCCTTATCCCATCTGGAAAATTTAGCATATTTTCCCAGAATCCTCCTAGTGGAGAATCCATGGCTATAAGACTCCACACGCCGACATGGTGGCCTTAATTGGCAGTCTGTGTAAGGAGAACTCTTACTTCCCGACAATGGTTTACTATAGTCTGACAGCTACAAACACCGGCTCATCCATTTTTATATATCTTTTTATGGAACTCCACTTCAACTCGTCATCGGCAACTTATATGACCAGACCATGGTGAAAACGTGTTTCAGTATGTAAAGATTAATTCTGCATCTTCGCCGTACAAAACTATGATCTGGCTGTCAGTGATACTCATGGTATCATAACATGGTCTCCCCTGGGTTCTACCCGCAGTTCCCATTGACTCTCATTTTCGAATGGGTGGTTGATGACAAGAACTGTGAGATTCAAATTTGGCAAAACACTGATTACACGAGATAGTGAAGGCATTTCTGTAGCCCTAGTGCCAGCCATATTGCATATGATGTCCATGTCCGAAGCGAGGGTCGGTAGAGGTTATATGTCATTGCTACATTTCTTATTGTTAGGATCAGTGGATCCTCTGGACCACCGCGGGAGATGTAACTAGCCAACACCCGGAACCGGAGCCTAGCGGCACCTGGTATTCACCAGAGCCCGCCGCAAAGCGGGTTGGACTTGCTGCGGCAGGATACCACTAGGTCGTTCCCAGGTGTGACTAGCCCACGGTGGCAGCCGAGGTCGAGGTACCTTAGCGGATGACAATGTCGTAGACAGGTCCAGGCACAGGGTCAGGGCAGGCGGCAGAGATGCAACGTCAGGTCCAAGTCCGGGGTCAGCAACAGGAGGTCCAGGCAGGTGGGAACGGGAACACAGGCACACGGAACACAGCAACACGGAGGAACTCAGGTAACACGGCAACACAGGACTCAGGAGCGGGAACACACAGGAACGCAGGAATACACAGGAAAGCAGGAATACACAGGAACGCAGGAATACACAGGAACGCAGGAATACACAGGAAAGCAGGAATACACAGGAACGCAGGAATAATCGCTTGTAAGCTTTCTCTAAGGCTATGAGGCACAAAGATCCGGCAAGGGTAACAGGAAGAGGCAGGCTTATGAAGAATTGGGCAATATGGCCAGCACCAATTAATGGCGCGCTGGCCCTTTAAATTTGGAGAAGGTGCCGCGCGCGCGCCCTAGCAGTCGGGGACGCGCGCGCACAGCGGAGTGGAGCGAGCCAGGAGCCGGGACGGGTGAGTTGCGCTGGCGGCGCGCTGGCGGGGTCAGGGCGGCACGGGTGAGCCCGCGACCCGCGATGTGGGTCGCGGGACCACCCGAGACACTTATGATGTTGTACAGAACTTTCTTTTTATGTAATCACTGCAGAAAGCAGGAAGTAGAGCGCTATTTTACCAGTTACTCTGGATTTTTTTCATATTATACAATCAGATTTATTACATACAACTACAGCTTCAACATGTACGGAATCCAGTCTCGAAGACGATGACATTCCATTGTGTACGAGCGAAGTCCTGCATGTCAGCCTGTTTTTGAATAAGACATTGTTTCCTGAGTATGTAAATTTCAGAATGTCTTGTATGAAATTCTGTAAGGTGTACATGTTTACAGTCAGTCAGTAAAATAACTTCCTTATGTATGACCAGAAATCACTGATCTATATTGAAAAACCACACTAATACAGTTGAAGGGGTGTTCCGGGCAATTCATCGGAAGTTTTCCTTCAGTGTGGCCGATACACGACGAATCGAGTTGCCTACTTCCTGCTGTGTCCGTAGTTTCTGTCGGTGTGGGACATGGCATCCAAGGACACGTCACACGTAATCCATCATAAACACATGACATCATCAGCAACGGATGATGGAGGACCTGGTCTCCTTACTCAGGTGGGTCCAGATAAACATCTAAGCACGTCATACTCTACATCCCTTGTTCGAGAAGCCAATGTATGATGCAGATACCAATTTGGGAGTTTTAATGGAAAAAGGCAAACAAATCAGACTTGATGAAGCCGATCCTTTTTGGACTGGCCGGAGAATTAATGTAACACACATATTCCCGAGGAGAAGGGGAGGTCGGGGATTATAATTATACCCTCCTACAGGCCTCCTACTGTGACTCACTGAAAAGACTAGCAAGTAGTAAGTCACTAGATATACTAGACATCCACCTCCCTGACTAAGTGGTGCAAAAAATTGGAAGATGAGGAAATTACAACAGGTTTTCGAATAGGAGACTCTTGCAGGAGCGAAGAACATCGTCAAACAGAAGTGAGGCTCTTGGAAAGAAGAAATTTTGCCAATTATTTAGAAATCTACTCACTCTTTTAATAGTTGTTTAATAGTCTTTAAGAGGAGTTGTTTATTTGTATTCAGGTGACCACCAGTGGAAAGCGGGGGCAAACAGATCCCAGCGGTTTATTATAAAGACACCCAACTGACTAAGCAATGCAAAAAGAAAACGAAATCTCAGGCACCAGGTGTCGGGGGAGGACACAATTACAAGTTTAGAAGTAGGTCATCTTCAAGGAAAAGTGTAAATCTTGGGAAGACAAACCTTCTACAATTCATTAGAAATCTGCCCACCATTGATACAAACATCCGTTCAAGGTCTTTGATGAGAACATTGGCTTTCTCTTTAAAGAGTCTTCTAGTTTTATAAGGGAGAGAAGAAAGCAATGCACGTACAGGCTCACAGGTTAATGTGTTCTGAGCCAAGCTGGAAGAAATTGCTTGTTTTTTTCTGTGGTTGCAGTAATATTAGGTGGTTATCGGGAATCTTTTCCTCCTTTGAAGTGTCTGCAGGCATGATGATTGCTGAGGAGGACCATCTGCTGTAGTTTTCTGCTAAGTAGGTCATTATAAGCAAATTATTTATTGTTTGCAAACACCTTTCTTGTGCAGACAGAGTTGGTTTTCTCTCTGCAGTCTATTTGCCTCCATGACTTCTTCAGCAATGCTCTCATTTTGTATATTCCACTCATATTTAAGATCACTATTTACATCCAGAGGCTCAGAACCTGAAGCATCTGCAGGGCTCGTTACAATCAGAACATTCTTGTAACAAGTCCTACCCTTGTTTGCCCTTGGCAGCCTGTGAAGGACAAAAAGTGGTATGAGAACCTATAGAACTTTACTAGCTGCTCATTTGTCTATCCGGCTTGATTTGGTTCTGTGGAAGGGCAAGTAAATCACGGACAAGTGTGATGGCTTATCAGCAAAGGCAAAGGAACTAAAGGTTAATTCTTGTGAGGCGCCATTTTGGTCCAACCGGAGGACGCCGTCTTGTCTTAGCTGAAGGTCATGCTGACCACTGTCCAGCCATGTCATGATCCAAACATCATTTTGTGTGAGCTGTTTAGAAAGTACTTCTCGCTGTTGTTTACCTTGTCTTTCTGTAGCTTCTCTGCTTGATGGCCATGTTGTGACTTATACAGAGCTAACACAAGGACAATTAGTACAAAATTTTGTTTATATGAGAACAAGGCCTCGGAGAAAACGGTGCATAGTTCATCAACATTTTGGAAGAATGTCTTAAAGGGGAGGTTTTGGTATATTCAAGTTGGCCTATAGTATTGCAGTATTTTATCACCTTTTCACGCCCCTATGCAGATGATTTTCTGTGTTTTATATATGTGGCTGGGCACTTATAAACATTGTGAGAGAGACTGGTGTGTCTTAGTGTCTGCTCTCATCCGGTACTGGTAGCAATTTTTGGCTATTTAAGTTAAAATGGAAGTCACCTTACAACTGATAAGGGCTGTTTGAGCCCTAGATAAAAATCTTTTCCATTCTTTTCCTCCCTTTGTCAGGGAAGAATCGTCTGGCCTCCTCAGTCCCACTGAGATCACTGGACTACTCTGCAGTGAGACTATGGACCTCTCTGCCACAACATGGCTGATAATTTGAAAATATTCAAGAGGGGCCTGAATGTCTTCCGGGAGAGCAATACTTTCACATTGTATGGGAATAAAACTTTTTGTTAGTAGTTTTTTTGTCCAAGGAGTTATTCTGATTTCTATATTAGGGGTTGGAAAGGAATTTGTCCTGCTTTGTGTTTTTATATCCTAACATGAGTAACATAACAGTATTTTAAAGGGAACCTATCACTAGGGACCTCATTTTCACTAAACACAGGTTGCAAAAGCCCATTACAGCTGTAATACATTATAATATAATTGTGTCTTACAACTTACCTTTCACCCTGACAGAATCCTCTGTGCAGTCCCAAGGGTTGGGCTTTGGTTTGGACTCCTCAGCTTTCAGCCCCCACCTTTGTGCAGAAGGAATTTTCAAGCAGGACATTGCCCTCTGTCCCAAACATAACGGGTCAAACAGTGCCTTGAATCAGAAAACATTGAAACAATGAAATGGCCACAGCCCAGAGTGCTGATCTATACCTCCTCTGGGAGGTACTGAGGAAGAGGCTGGAATAGGAGCGGAGCAGAATCCCAGCACAGCAGAGAGAGACTAGTGATATCCTGTGGCAGCAGATGTGCTGAAGTCATTCACAGCAAAGGCCTGTGCACTCCCTGATTGATAACTGGGGGAAACTGGAGTCATTGCTTTCATTCTGATTATCAAATTTTTTGCAAAATAAAGGTTTTTATGTTGATATACTTTGGTAATTTTGTAAAACCTTACTCTAGTGGCATGGTGCACCCTTTACAAAAAGGGTTGGTCCTGGTTGGTGCCCTATTGCACAGCATTGTTATCAACAAGGAGAAGAGATATAGCTTAAAGTGTAATTATAAAGTTTCTGAAGTTTTTTCTACAGCTGCAATAGTTGAAAATGAACATGTTTCCAACACAAATAAATTACCTTACTACATCTGTTTCTCTGCTAATGGTCTGTTTTCTGCCTGTCTCAGGACCTCTCCCTACAGCCCTGCATTCTGGTCACCAAAAAAATCCATAGAGTGAAATTGAAGATTCAGGATCCACAAAGCATGAGGGGCTATAAAATGTGCCTTCCTGTCTCTGCGTAGTAATTGGGGCAGGTTCCCCGAAAGTGCATTGTCCGACCCGAATGCCCTCTGCCGCGATTCACTAAGATTGTGCGCCCGATATCCTGCATGTGTCGCTTCCCCACTCAGGTCCACCGGAGTTCACCATCTTCTTCCCGGTGCATGTAAGTGCATTGTCTGTGTATAATCGCTGTGCGGGGGTCACTAAGATCGTGCGCCCGATATCCTGCATGTGTCGCTTCCCCACTCAAGTCCACCGGAGTTCACCATCTTCTTCCCGGTGCATGTAAGTGCATTTTCTGTGTATAATGCGCTGTGCGGGGAGTCACTAAGATCCTGTGCCCGATATCCTGCATGTGTCGCTTCCCCGCTCAGGTCCTTGGAGTTCACCTTCTTCTTCCTGGTGCATGTAAGTGCATTGTCCGTGTATAATGCGGTGTGCAGGGAGTCACTAAGATCCTGCGCCCTACATCCTGCATGTGTCGCTTCCCCGCTCAGGTCCCTGGAGTTCACCTTCTACTTCCTGGTGCATGTAAGTGCATTGTCTGTGTATAATGTGCTGTGCAGGGAGTCACTAAGATCCTGCGCCCGATATCCTGCATTTGTCGCTTCCCCAATCAGGTCCACCAGAGTTCTTCCTGGTGCATGTAAGCGCTTGGTCTTGCAACACAATTTGTAAGTTAAATCCTGCGCTCAGTTCATATCAGTCGGATTGTCTGACGGCCCGCCACCCGATTTCTGTTGCATGAAAGCAGCGCAGGCGCGCCACAATCTAATCGCGTGCGACACAATCCCCAGTTAAATACTTGTCAAAGTGGCGCAAATCCTGAAAAACGTCGGAAAAACCGACAAAAGTGCAGCCGCGGATCCTTAGTAAATAAGCCTCATTATATCTGCTCTGTCCTGTCTACAGTCTGCCCTCATGATCCCCCATATCCTCCACCTGCTGCAGCTCAGTTAAATCAGTCAAAAGAATCAAGTGTGTACAGAATATCATCCAAAAGTATGCTCTGCACGCCATCCCCTTCTCTATTGGCTTTGACAAGGTTGCAGTTAGAAGGAGGGGGAAGGGTTAGCAAAGCAGAAGACTATTTATTTCTGTGTGTGCTCTGTCTTCTCCCTCCTTCTACATATCAACAGCTGCTCTCTTATCTTTAGCAAGTAGTGTGTATAGTAGTCAAAAGGCTATATTAGATTACAGGTATATATGTATAACACTGTTGAGGTGTGTGTAGTCGTTTGTGTGTATAGATCACTGCACTGTAATACATGTTACTATGGATGTATGTAAAACTGACATTGACTTTGTCTGTCAGGTTTAGGTCAAATCTGTTTCTTGTAGCAGTAACACTGAGGAGAGGCTTCAGCCTGAGATCCTGTGTTCTGATTGGCTGGGCTATAAGTGATAGTGAATGTGAAAGTGCTTAGCATTATGGGAAGCGAGGGAAAGCTCCTTCTGGCCTCAGCTCCCCTAAGCTGATGTCATTACTAGCAAATGGAGAAGCTGGAGATTACTTTACCAAAAGGACTGATAGATATATCAGGCTGGATCTTAGGCTAGGAAGAAGCCAGCATAATAATATAGATATCTTTGGAATTGTTGTCAAAGGCTCTCTCCAGTCGTGTTAAAACTATTATTGTCCAGGTTACTTTGCAGTTACGATTTTATGATCTTCGAAAGGATGTGCAAAACAAACATGCCACTCATACCCCAAAGAGGGGGTTCATTTTAATTACTGCTACAGGTTCCATGCTTTTTTTTGTATACCACTTGTCATTACCGCTCATATACTTTGTGCTTGGTGGTTGACACATATTAGTCCTGTGAGAGATAAGATGGCTGACAGGAAGTAGCTTCATCTTCTCTGACGTCTGCAGCTTAATGAGACTCAAGAGCACAGTTAGATCTCCCTTTTTTGGTCAAATATACTATTTAATTTATCAGCTTATGCTTTACATCATTGTTTCTACTCTTTGGAGTCTTCGCATTGATCTTTGGGCGAAGGGAAGCTAGAAAGGATTATTCCAATGCGGAGCGATTCTTCTGAAAGTCTGAGGGTAGTATTTATCATCTGCGAAGTTAATGAAGGAAATGGCGATCAGACCCTAGTTAATATGTCAGCCCGGTGGTTTTATGTCCGTGATTCCTCTTCAATTATTCCCACTTGGTATAATCAGCTGCAAAGTAGAGCCAGGCCCCGTTTGATTCATTGGATCTTTTTGTCCTTGATTCGTCTGGGAGGATGGGGAAGGCACACAAAAAATGAAGAGAAGACGAAGCATTATCATGTGAAGTCTGTAAATAAACAGATCCATCTCGGAACAAGTTAGTCTTGAAGTCTGGCCGCATAATTCACTGTCAGTTCAGTAGATTACAAACTTCACTCAGAGTAAATGCAATAAAGGGAAGGAGCGGAGAATGCGGCCAGGGAGGATTAGGGGACAGTACTGCCACTTAACGGCTGCAATACCGCCTCAGTAATGGATGGATCGCAGGACACAGATGGGGCTTATTGAGTCACCAACAAGACGATTTCATATAATATAGACGTATGTCAGGTGACATTTGGAGAGGGGGGTTGGATATTCAGGATCAAACAAAGGATGGGATGTGACACCCAGGATAATAGGTGCAGCTGCTACAGGCAGTTTGGCTTTTAAGGTCGAATAGAGGATTTATTGGGCTGAGAGATTTATACGTAGACTCCCGGTTGGGTAGATGTCATATCAAGGTCTTTCGCAGCAGGAGGAGGAGTAGTACAACGAACAGTCTTATTTTTATTTTGTACATTTAGATGAATTTCCAGGGTGAGATTATCACAGATGGTCAAGGCGAGCTGCAAAATTTATAGAGCGGTGTAGTTATTTATATTGTCGCTGTAGTGTTCGAGAAAAAGAGGAGACATTACGCAGGTGTAAAATGCTCATATATTTTACTCAATAACCGTACTTAATGATTGTTGTTTGTAAACATTTTATGTGGCCTGTATAAGTGTTTATCTCCTTAGTGAGCTATTAAAGTACTTCACCCACTCCAGGAGTTTTTCACCCTAAATATTCCTGAGGGAACAACTGCCCTGCGCTAAGTGGGTTTCACAATAGTTCCATCACTCTGTGCTCCACAAGTATTCCATCTACGCAACTGTTTTACTTCGCATAGGCTTTCCACTTGCCAGTGGACATCACAAGTGTTCCACCTACGAATGGATCTCACAAGTGTTCCATCTGAGTAGCTTTCACAAATGTCCAGCTTTTCAGTTCAGTGTACAAGTGTTCCATCTACGAGTGGGTTTCACAGCTGTTTTACTTCGTGTAAGCTTTCCAAATGTTCCACTTACCAGTGGAATTCACAAGTGTTCCTTCTTTGAGTATCCTTCAAAATTTTTTTTACATGGGTTCCACCATCGAATAGGCTTCACAAGTGCTCCACCAACGACTGTATTTTTCACGAGTTTTCCACTTCAAGTAGGGTTCCCAAACATTCTACTTGCCAGTGGGCATCACAAGTGTTCCACCTACGAGTGGACTTCACAAGTGTTCCTTTTCCGAGTAGCCTTCACAAATCTTCAGCTTTTCAGTTCAGTGTACAAGTGTTCCCCCACTGATTAGGCTTCACAACTGTTTTTCCTCTGAGTAGCTGTCATAAGTGTTCAACCTATCAATCGCTTTTACAAGAGTTCCACCGATAAGGCTTTTACGTGTTTCACCCACAAGTGGTCTTCCAAGTTTTTTATCAAAAAGTGGGCTTCAAAGGTGTTCCAACTATGAGTGGACTTCACAAATCTTGAATATCTCAGTGGCTTTACTGTGTAGGGTTTACATGTTTTCCACCTCCAAGTGGGCTTTACTAGTGTTCCAAATCTAGGAAAACTTTCATCTCAGAGTGAGATTCACAAGTGTTCCAGTGTTGTGTAACCTTACATCGCTAGGTTGACTTCATTAGCTTTTCACTTCAAAGTGAATTAAAAGTGTTCATCCCTAAGTAGGTTTCATAATATTTCATTCTCACATGGGCCTATGAAGTATTTTACCACTTTGTGGGCTTCACAAGAGGTCATCTGCTAAGTGAAGTGCATTACTAGCTGTAACATATACTTCCCCACAACCCCTTGTGCAAACATGCAAGCAAAGTTGCAGGACGACGGCTAGGAATTGGAATAATTCCTTAAGGAGGATGCTTTTGCAGGCCCACTTTGCTCCAGTCTGGAGGAGGGCAAAAGAGATTACCTCGGTGGTTAGATTTTGGATTTCGGCTAGGTACAGTCACGTGGTATGCCGGAGCGTGAAGTTTTTGTACAAATAACAAAAGTTTTATGAGATATTTCTAATGGAACATGGGCCATGTGAAACGTGATGTGAGCTACCTAGGCAGACAGATGTTCATCAGCAGCCGCTTCTTCAGGAAAGCACTCCCAGATTCGCCTGTCTGTTGTTCTTTGTTTGTTTTTGTTGCTTACAACTATTATTTTTTTGCTTGTTTGTTTGAATTTCCCCGAGCACCTGGCTCACTTAACTATAGACAAAGCCTAAATATCAAATAGTAGTTGGAGAAGAGTCATATACGGCAGTCGCCAAGACCCAATTAGTTGTATGTTTAATTGGCTTAGATTAAAGGTAGCAGGTAGACTGTCTATGGGATAGAGCCCAATCTGCCACCCACTAATGACTTCTGGATAACATGTTTTAAGAGACCCGGACAACTTTGTAAAGTTTTCATTAAGCATCTCTGTATATAAAGCTTAATAATTGTTATGCAACTTAATCTAATGGGGGAATTAGTCCCCAATCCTTCTTGCATCTGTATTTTTCTTCCACTGTACAGATATTGATTTTTCTAGATTTCCAGTGGGGCGGGTACAGAAAGGGGGGCATTACACAGTAGGGTTTGGACAGAAAAGAGACATTATACAGCGTGGGCACAGGAATGAAGAATTATACAATGCTGGGGGCATTATACCACATGGGACACAGAAGGGATACCTTTACCATAGCACTATGGGGCTATTATGGTAATTAGATCTACAAAGTTGAGATTATCATGTGTTAGAGCCATAAGCGGGGGTTGTGATATGTGGGGACACCAGAGGATGGATTAAGGGCCAGGTTTATGTGCACCACAAATTTTGTTCTTTCTCCGTTCCTGAAAGAGGGCAGGTATTTTAGGGCACACTGGACATTTGGTATAAAGGACTTTTTACACTGGTGAAGGTGCAATTCTTCATGGTAAGAGAACAGTTAATCACTGACTATCGATGACTGAAGGATCACTCTACCTATGAGCGCATAGCACACATCGGGACTACAGATCTCCATAGAGAAGGATCACTCTATCCATGAGCAGATAGTACACTCCAGGACTACAGATCTCCATAGAGAAGGATCACTCTATCCATGAGCAGATAGTACACTCCAGGACTACAGATCTCCATAGAGGAGGATCACTCTATCCATGAGCAGATAGTACACTCCAGGACTACAGATCTCCATAGAGAAGGATGACTCTATCCATGAGTGGACTACAGGTCTCCATAGAGCAGGATGACTCTATCTATGACCGGATAGCATGCTCCAGGACTACAGATCTCCATAGAGCAGGATCACTCTATCTATGAGCGGATAGCATGCTCCGGGACTACAGATCTCCATAGAGCAGGATCACTCTATCTATGAGCGGATAGCATGCTCCGGGACTACAGACCTCCATAGAGAAGGATCACTATCTATAAGCAGATAGCACGCCCTGGGACTACAGATCTCCATAGAGATGGATCACTCTATCTATGAGCGGATAGCATGCTCCGGGACTACAGATCTCCATAGAGAGGGATCACTCTATCTATGAGCGGATCACTATCTATAAGCAGATAGCACGCCCTGGGACTACAGATCTCCATAGAGAAGGATCACTCTATCTATGAGCGGATAGCATGCTCCGGGACTACAGATCTCCATAGAGAGGGATCACTCTATCTATGAGCGGATAGCATGCTCCGGGACTACAGACCTCCATAGAGAAGGATCACTATCTATAAGCAGATAGCATGCTCCAGGACTACAGATCTCCATAGAGAAGGATCACTCTATCTATGAGCGGATAGCATGCTCCGGGACTACAGATCTCCATAGAGAAGGATCACTCTATCTATGAGCGGATAGCACGCTCCGGGACTACAGATCTCCATAGAGAAGGATCACTCTATCTATGAGTGGATAGCATGCTCCGGGACTACAGATCTCCATAGAGAAGGATCACTCTATCTATGAGCGGATAGCACGCTCCGGGACTACAGATCTCCATAGAGAAGGATCACTCTATCTATGAGCGGATAGCACGCTCCGGGACTACAGATCTCCATAGAGAAGGATCACTCTATCTATGAGCGGATAGCACGCTCCGGGACTACAGACCTCCATAGAGAAGGATCACTCTATCTATGAGCGGATAGCACGCTCCGGGACTACAGACCTCCATAGAGAAGGATCACTATCTATAAGCGGATAGCACGCCCTGGGACTCCAGATCTCTGTGGAGTTAACGTTAGGTCAAGAAGTAAACTCCATAACTCAGAAAGTTTTTTTAGCAAGCAGAACAGTCGCCGCGCACATTTACTGTATATTTTGACACCGCGCAAAGGACAGAGTGTGAGCAACTGTTTATAGCAGCTGCGCCATATGGACGCCGCAATGAGCTTTCTGTTTTGTTTGTGTAAGAGAAAGTATTATATTTTATTTTGGTCTTGTACAACATATAATAAAGAGAGAGAATAAAGGTACAATCGGAGACGAATGAGCCCCAATATCTGCTCAGTTACGCAGTGATAGACCAATCCTGCCAATGCAAATAACTCTAGGATTGTCTATGCAACCCTCTTCTTCCGAGTCCTGACACCCTGATAGCAGCACCGCAGAGGAAATGCGACACATCTCGTATCTTCACAGCATAGACAATTGTCCTCAGATGACCCCAAAGATAAAAGTCTAAGGGGTCAGATCGGGAGACCTTGGTGGCCATTCAACTGGCCCACGACGACCGATCCAATGTCCAGGGAAACTGTGCTCGGACCTTTGTGTCCTCTGAATTGTCTATGCTGTGAAGATACGAGATGTGCAGTATCTGATACAATGGATACTGGAAGCCTGTGCTGGCATTTATTCTGCGGTGTCGCTATCAGGGTGTCAGGACTCGGAGAAGAGGGTTGTAAAGAAAATCCCAACAAAATGGGCAGCGCTAAAACACATTTTATATGTAGTCATAAACTAGTAAATAACTCATGAAAGAACAAAGTTACGTAAAAATCAACCACACCAGGACCCTCTTTACATTACAGAAAAAAAAAATTGGATCCAAAAAACCCGACTACAAACTGGCCGCCATGGTCAACGCCCATATTGAAAAATTTCCCCCTCCCATATACAAATGTGCCACAAACAGGAAGTTGTGGTTTGGTGCTGTATATATATGGGGTGTGGTCTGGTGCTGTATATATATGGGGTGTGGTCTGGTGTATATACATGGGGTGTGGTCTTGTGCTATATATATATATACATGGGATGTGGTCTGGTGCTGTACATATGTGGGGTGTGGTCTGGTGTATATATATATAGGGTGTGGTCTGGTGCTGTATATATATGGGGTGTGGTCTGGTGTATATATATGCGGCGTGGTCTGGTGCAATAAATATATATAGATATGGGGTGTGGTCTGGTGCTATATATATATATGGGGTGTAGTCTGGTGCTATATATATATGGGGTGTGGTCTAGTGCTATATATATATGGGGTGTGGTCTGGTGCTATATATATGGAGTGTGGTCTGGTGCAATATATATATGGGGTGTGGTCTGGTGCTATATACTTATATATATGGGGTGTGGTCTGGTATATATATATGGGGAGTGGTCTGGTGCTATATATATATATGGGTGTGGTCTGGTGCTATATATATATATATGGGGTGTGGTCTGGTGCTATATATATATGGGGTGTGGTCTGGTGCTATATACTTATATATATGGGGTGTGGTCTGGTGTATATATATGGGGAGTGGTCTGGTGCTATATATATATATATATATGGGGTGTGGTCTGGTGCTATATATATATATATATATATATATATATATGCTGCATATATCTATATAGTGGAGCTCTGCTTGGTGCCTTACCATGCATTGCCATATAATTCTCTTTGAAGGGAATTCCTGGTGTCTCTATCACAGGATAGATACCGGCCCTGTACTCACAGGGACTTCTACCGCGAGGAATCATGGGTATTGTAGTTCTCATACAGTAACCGTCGGCGGCTCAGGTGCCTGTGAAGAACTTCAACTCCCACAACTCGCGGGGGCATTCGGACCTTTCCCGCGCAGAAGAAGCATCCAATGAGGTGCGAAGTACAGCTGTTGGCGCGCAAGTCTGAGGAGAGACAGCCGGCCAATCAGAAGCGTTGTTCCGCGGTGGAAGCCGTTGGCGCGCAATTGTCTGAGGAGATTTCTAGTCAGCATCGCGTCCTATCAGGAGCCCTGAAACCTGCGGGCAGTGACCCGTCCCGTCCTGTGGAGAGAGGTGCGACCCTAATGTATACATAGACATTATATACTGTTCTGTCCTGTGGAGAGAGGTGCGGCCCTAATACATACATAGACATTATATACTGTTCTGTCCTGTGGAGAGAGGTGCGGCCCTAATACATACATAGACATTATATAGTGTCCTGTTCTGTGGAGAGAGGTGCGGCCCTAATACGTACGTAGACATTATATAGTGTCCTGTCCTGTGGAGAGAGGTGCGGCCCTAATACATACATAGACATTATATAGTGTCCTGTCCTGTGGAGAGGTGCGGACCTAGTGTATACATTATATACTGTCCTGTGGAGAGAGGTGCGACTATAGTGTATACATTATATACTGTCCTGTCCTGTGGAGAGAGGTGCGACTATAGTGTATACATTATATACTGTCCTGTCCTGTGGAGAGAGGTGCGACTATAGTGTATACATTATATACTGTCCTGTCCTGTGGAGAGAGGTGCGACTATAGTGTATACATTATATAGTGTCCTGTCCTGTGGAGAGAGGTGCGACTATAGTGTATACATTATATAGTGTCCTGTCCTGTGGAGAGAGGTGCGACTATAGTGTATACATTATATAGTGTCCTGTCCTGTGGAGAGAGGTGCGACTATAGTGTATACATTATATAGTGTCCTGTCCTGTGGAGAGAGGTGCGACTATAGTGTATACATTATATAGTGTCCTGTTCTGTGGAGAGAGGTGCGGCCCTTGTGTATACATTATATCGTGTCCTGTGGAGAGCTGCGGCCTTAATATATACATATATAGTATATACTGTCCTGTGGAGAGAGGTGCGGCCCTGGTGTATACATTATATACTGTCCTGTGGAGAGAGGTGCGACTATAGTGTATACATTATATAGTGTCTTGTCCTGTGGAGAGAGGTGCGGCCCTAGTGTATACATTATATAGTGTCCTGTGGAGAGCTGCGGCCTTAATATATACATATATAGTATATACGGTCCTGTGGAGAGAGGTGCGGCCCTAGTGTATACATTATATAGTGTCCTGTCCTGTGGAGAGAGGTGCGGCCATAGTGTATACATTATATACTGTCCTGTGGAGAGAGGTGCGACTATAGTGTATACATTATATGCTGTCCTGTCCTGTGGAGAGGTGCGGCCATAGTGTATACATTATATAGTGTCTTGTCCTGTGGAGAGAGGTGCGGCCCTAGTGTATACATTATATAGTGTCCTGTCCTGTGGAGAGAGGTGCGGCCCTAGTGTATACATTATATAGTGACCTGTGGAGAGAGGTGCGGCCCTAGTGTACACATTATATAGTGTCCTGTCCTGTGGAGAGAGGTGCGGCCCTAGTGTATACATTATATAGTGACCTGTGGAGAGAGGTGCGGCCCTAGTGTACACATTATATAGTGTCCTGTCCTGTGGAGAGAGGTGCGGCCCTAGTGTACACATTATATAGTGTCCTGTCCTGTGGAGAGAGGTGCGGCCCTAATGTATACATTATATAGTGTCCTGTCCTGTGGAGAGAGGTGCGGCCATAGTGTACACATTATATAGTGTCCTGTCCTGTGGAGAGAGGTGCGGCCCTAGTGTACACATTATATAGTGTCCTGTCCTGTGGAGAGAGGTGCGGCCCTAGTGTACACATTATATAGTGTCCTGTCCTGTGGAGAGAGGTGCGGCCCTAGTGTATACATTATATAGTGTCCTGTCCTGTGGAGAGAGGTGCGGCCATAGTGTACACATTATATAGTGTCCTGTCCTGTGGAGAGAGGTGCGGCCATAGTGTATACATTATATAGTGTCCTGTCCTGTGGAGAGAGGTGCGGCCATAGTGTATACATTATATAGAGTCCTGTCCTGTGGAGAGAGGTGCGGCCCTAGTGTATACATTATATAGTGTCCTGTCCTGTGGAGAGAGGTGCGGCCATAGTGTACACATTATATAGTGTCCTGTCCTGTGGAGAGAGGTGCGGCCATAGTGTATACATTATATAGTGTCCTGTGGGGAGAGGTGCGGCCCTAGTGTATACATTATATAGTGTCCTGTGGAGAGAGGTGCGGCCCTAGTGTATACATTATATAGTGTCCTGTGGAGAGAGGTGCGGCCATAGTGTACACATTATATAGTGTCCTGTCCTGTGGAGAGAGGTGCGGCCATAGTGTATACATTATATAGAGTCCTGTCCTGTGGAGAGAGGTGCGGCCCTAGTGTATACATTATATAGTGTCCTGTCCTGTGGAGAGAGGTGCGGCCATAGTGTACACATTATATAGTGTCCTGTCCTGTGGAGAGAGGTGCGGCCATAGTGTATACATTATATAGTGTCCTGTGGGGAGAGGTGCGGCCCTAGTGTATACATTATATAGTGTCCTGTGGAGAGAGGTGCGGCCATAGTGTACACATTATATAGTGTCCTGTGGAGAGAGGTGCGGCCATAGTGTATACATTATATAGTGTCCTGTGGAGAGAGGTGTGGCCCTAGTGTATACATTATATAGTGTCCTGTCCTGTGGAGAGAGGTGCTGCCCTAGTGTATACATTATATAGTGTCCTGTCCTGTGGAGAGAGGTGCGGCCCTAGTGTATACATTATATAGTGTCATGTGGAGAGAGGTGCGGCCCTAGTGTATACATTATATAGTGTCCTGTGGAGAGAGGTGCGGCCATAGTGTACACATTATATAGTGTCCTGTGGAGAGAGGTGTGGCCCTAGTGTATACATTATATAGTGTCCTGTGGAGAGAGGTGTGGCCCTAGTGTATACATTATATAGTGTCCTGTCCTGTGGAGAGAGGTGCTGCCCTAGTGTATACATTATATAGTGTCCTGTCCTGTGGAGAGAGGTGCGGCCCTAGTGTATACATTATATAGTGTCCTGTGGGGAGAGGTGCGGCCCTAGTGTATACATTATATAGTGTCCTGTCCTGTGGAGAGAGGTGCTGCCCTAGTGTATACATTATATAGTGTCCTGTGGGGAGAGGTGCGGCCCTAGTGTATACATTATATAGTGTCCTGTCCTGTGGAGAGAGGTGCTGCCCTAGTGTATACATTATATAGTGACCTGTGGAGAGAGGTGCGGCCCTAGTGTATACATTATATAGTGTCCTGTGGGGAGAGGTGCGGCCCTAGTGTATACATTATATAGTGTCCTGTCCTGTGGAGAGAGGTGCTGCCCTAGTGTATACATTATATAGTGTCCTGTGGGGAGAGGTGCTGCCCTAGTGTATACATTATATAGTGTCCTGTCCTGTGGAGAGAGGTGCGGCCCTAGTGTATACATTATATAGTGTCCTGTGGAGAGAGGTGTGGCCCTAGTGTATACATTATATAGTGTCCTGTGGAGAGAGGTGTGGCCCTAGTGTATACATTATATAGTGTCCTGTGGAGAGAGGTGCGGCCCTTGTGTATACATTATATAGTGTCCTGTCCTGTGGAGAGAGGTGTGGCCCTAGTGTATACATTATATAGTGTCCTGTCCTGTGGAGAGAGGTGTGGCCCTGGTGTATACATTATATAGTGACCCGTCCTGTGGAGAGAGGTGCGGCCCTAGTGTACACATTATATAGTGTCCTGTGGAGAGAGGTGCGGCCATAGTGTATACATTATATAGTGTCCTGTTCTGTGGAGAGAGGTGCGGCCCTTGTGTATACATTATATAGTGTCCTGTTCTGTGGAGAGAGGTGCGGCCCTAGTGTATACATTATATAGTGTCCTGTCCTGTGGAGAGAGGTGCGGCCCTTGTGTATACATTATATAGTGTCCTGTGGAGAGAGGTGCGGCCCTTGTGTATACATTATATAGTGTCCTGTCCTGTGGACAGAGGTGCGGCCCTTGTGTATACTTTATGTAGTGTCCTGTCCCGTGGAGAGAGGTGCGGCCATAGTGTATACATTATATAGTGTCCTGTGGAGAGAGGTGCGGCCCTAGTGTACACATTATATAGTGTCCCATGGAGAGAGGTGCGGCCATAGTGTATACATTATATAGTGTCCTGTGGAGAGAGGTGCGGCCCTAGTGTATACATTATATAGTGTCCTGTGGAGAGAGGTGCGGCCCTAGTGTATACATTATATAGGGTCCTGTCCTGTGGGGAGAGGTGCGGTCCTAGCGTATACATTATATAGTGTCCTGTGGAGAGGTGTGGCCCTAGTGTATACATTATATAGTGTCCTGTCCTGTGGAGAGACGTGCGGCCCTAATGTATACATTATATAGTGTCCTGTCCTGTGGAGAGAGCTGCCGCCCTTGTGTATACATTATATAGTGTCCTGTGGAGAGAGCTGCCGCCCTTGTGTATACATTATATAGTGTCCTGTGGGGAGAGGTGCGGCCCTAGTGTATGCATTATATAGTGTCCTGTTCTGTGGAGAGAGGTGCGGCCCTAGTGTATACATTATATAGTGTCCTGTCCTGTGGAGAGAGGTGCGACCCTAGTGTATACATTATATAGTGTCCTGTGGAGAGAGGTGCGGCCCTAGTGTATACATTATATACTGTCCTGTCCTGTGGAGAGAGGTGCGGCCCTAGTGTATACATTATATAGTGTCCTGTGGAGAGGTGTGGCCCTAGTGTATACATTATATAGTGTCCTGTCCTGTGGAGAGAGGTGCGGCCCTAGTGTATACATTATATAGTGTATTGTGGGGAGAGGTGTGGCCCTAGCGTATACATTATATAGTGTCCTGTGGAGAGGTGTGGCCCTAGTGTATACATTATATAGTGTCCTGTCCTGTGGAGAGACGTGCGGCCCTAGTGTATACATTAAATAGTGTCCTGTGGAGAGAGGTGTGGCCCTCGTGTATACATTATATAGTGTCCTGTCCTGTGGAGAGAGCTGCCGCCCTTGTGTATACATTATATAGTGTCCTGTGGAGAGAGGTGTGGCCATAGTGTATACATTATGTAGTGTCCTGTCCTGTGGAGAGAGGTGTGGCCCTAGTGTATACATTATATAGTGTCCTGTCCTGTGGAGAGAGGTGTGGCCCTGGTGTATACATTATATAGTGTCCTGTGGAGAGAGGTGCGGCCATAGTGTACACATTATATAGTGTCCTGTCCTGTGGAGAGAGGTGCGGCCCTAGTGTATACATTATATAGTGTCCTGTCCTGTGGAGAGAGCTGCGGCCCTTGTGTATATATTATATAGTGTCCTGTGGGGAGAGGTGCGGCCCTAGTGTATACATTATATAGTGTCCTGTCCTGTGGAGAGAGGTGCGGCCCTAGTGTATACATTATATAGTGTCCTGTCCTGTGGAGAGACGTGTGGCCCTGGTGTATACATTATATAGTGACCCGTCCTGTGGAGAGAGGTGCGGCCCTAGTGTATACATTATATAGTGCCCTGTGGAGAGAGGTGCGGCCCTTGTGTATACATTATATAGTGTATTGTGGGGAGAGGTGTGGCCCTAGCGTATACATTATATAGTGTCCTGTGGAGAGGTGTGGCCCTAGTGTATACATTATATAGTGTCCTGTCCTGTGGAGAGACGTGCGGCCCTAATGTATACATTAAATAGTGTCCTGTGGAGAGAGGTGCGGCCCTAGTGTATACATTATATAGTGTCCTGTCCTGTGGAGAGACGTGCGGCCCTAATGTATACATTAAATAGTGTCCTGTGGAGAGAGGTGTGGCCCTTGTGTATACATTATTTAGTGTCCTGTGGGGAGAGGTGCGGCCCTAGTGTATACATTATGTAGTGTCCTGTCCTGTGGAGAGAGGTGTGGCCCTAGTGTATACATTATATAGTGTCCTGTCCTGTGGAGAGAGGTGTGGCCCTGGTGTATACATTATATAGTGTCCTGTGGAGAGAGGTGCGGCCATAGTGTACACATTATATAGTGTCCTGTCCTGTGGAGAGAGCTGCGGCCCTTGTGTATATGTTATATAGTGTCCTGTGGGGAGAGGTGCGGCCCTAGTGTATACATTATATAGTGTCCTGTCCTGTGGAGAGAGGTGCGGCCCTAGTGTATACATTATATAGTGTCCTGTCCTGTGGAGAGACGTGTGGCCCTGGTGTATACATTATATAGTGACCCGTCCTGCGGAGAGAGGTGCGGCCCTAGTGTATACATTATATAGTGCCCTGTGGAGAGAGGTGCGGCCCTTGTGTATACATTATATAGTGTCCTGTCCTGTGGAGAGAGGTGTGGCCCTTGTGTATACATTATATAGTGTCCTGTGGAGAGAGGTGCGGCCCTTGTGTATACATTATATAGTGTCCTGTCCTGTGGAGAGAGGTGTGGCCCTTGTGTATACATTATATAGTGTCCTGTGGGGAGAGGTGCTGCCCTAGTGTATACATTATATAGTGCCCTGTGGAGAGAGGTGCGGCCCTAGTGTATACATTATATAGTGCCCTGTGGAGAGAGGTGCGGCCCTTGTGTATACATTATATAGTGTCCTGTCCTGTGGAGAGAGGTGTGGCCCTTGTTTATACATTATATAGTGTCCTGTGGGGAGAGGTGCTGCCCTAGTGTATACATTATATAGTGTCCTGTCCTGTGGAGAGAGGTGCGGCCCTAGTGTATACATTATATAGTGTCCTGTGGGGAGAGGTGCTGCCCTAGTGTATACATTATATAGTGTCCTGTCCTGTGGAGAGAGGTGCGGCCCTAGTGTATACATTATATAGTGTCCTGTGGAGAGGTGTGGCCCTAGTGTATACATTATATAGTGTCCTGTGGAGAGGTGTGGCCGTAGTGTATACATTATATAGTGTCCTGTCCTGTGGAGAGAGGTGCGGCCCTAGTGTATACATTATATAGTGTCCTGTCCTGTGGAGAGAGGTGCGGCCATAGTGTATACATTATATAGTGTCCTGTCCTGTGGAGAGACGTGCGGCCCTAATGTATACATTAAATAGTGTCCTGTGGAGAGAGGTGTGGCCCTCGTGTATACATTATATAGTGTCCTGTCCTGTGGAGAGAGCTGCCGCCCTTGTGTATACATTATATAGTGTCCTGTGGAGAGAGGTGCGGCCATAGTGTACACATTATATAGTGTCCCGTGGAGAGAGGTGCAGCCATAGTGTATACATTATATAGTGTCCTGTGGAGAGAGGTGCGGCCATAGTGTATACATTATATAGTGTCCTGTGGAGAGAGGTGCGGTCCTAGTATATACGTTATATAGTGTCCTGTCCTGTGGAGAGAGGTGCGGCCCTAGTGTATACATTATATAGTGTCCTGTCCTGTGGAGAGAGGTGCAGCCCTAGTGTATACATTATATAGTGTTCTGTCCTGTGGAGAGAGGTGCGGTGCTGGTGTATGCAATATACATTATATAGTGTCCTGTTGAGCTGGTGTGTACATTGCACCCCGTGCCGTCCCCCCACTGTCATAGGCGATAACAATCCAATGACTTAAGGTCGGACCGATTATGAGAATGGACCAGCACCTAATAATGGTGGCGCCTGGTGACACAGATAATATGATATTGATGACCTCTCCTAAGGATTAGCCCTCGCTCCCCAGATGCTGCGGTCAGTAGTGAATGAGGCATCTGCGTTGTTTGATTGAGGGGGTTCCTCCTGGAGTGTTTGCTGCAGGGCTCTTGCCGGTTGCTGCTTTCTTTTCTGTCACATGATAATATGGTGTGTAGCAAAGGGGAACAGTTAGGAGCATAGTCTACATATGGATCCTCTGCCCCATCTATCCTGTGACCAGTTTGGGGTACTGAGCATCTGGTAGTCAGGTACAGGTTTTCAACGTGGACCTTAAAGGACGTGTATCATCACTTTTACTGATGGTAGATGTTTCCTAATAAGAAGTTGTTCCTCAGGACTTTTATTCTAACTCTATATACTGCAATATGGAGGCCACCAGGACCTTGATCTTATGTTTATGAATAATATCATAAGGTCCTGGCAGGGCGATTGCTCATGGACAGAGATCACATGACCCTCCATCTGTGGCCATTTTATGGTCAGGAATGTCCGGCTGATGAGGCAAGAGACAGGAGGCTTCACTTCACATGTCAAGAAAGTGTAGCAGAACTATTACTAGATGTATAATGGTACTTACCTAATATCCTGCCCTCACACTTACACACACAAAACATGAGGCAAAGCGGCAACCCTTTTGTGACCAGCCCAATTACAGCATGTGGGCACATCACTGGGGCAGTACTGTGTGTGGCGGCACTACATAGAAGAGTCTCTTCTCTCTGTATTGTACACATAGGGTCCAGGGTCTCTGCTGTCACTATTGTTTATGTGCCCCTCACTGATGGGGGGGGTTACTGAACATATTGGGGGACATTTACTTAAAGTGTCGGTGTCTGCATTGGCTTTGTTACCGACCTGCTCTCGGTAAGAAGACACACATTTAATATTGTAGAGCTGTGCAGAGACATTTCTGGCGCCGAGACCATTTTCTGTCCCCGAGACCAAAATCTGTCCCGAGCACCAGAAATGTGTCCAACAGTCCCTGCTAGACCAGTTTTCTTTTGGTCTACTTTCCGCCAGTTTACACCACCCAAAAAGGGCTGCGACACATAGTAATTGTGTCCGAGTTTCCACTCCGCCAAAGCCACGCCCCTTTTCGGAGAAGAGTCGGAGCAGACGGAAAAAGGCATTTTTTCTGTCCCCAACAGCTAATAAATAGGTCTCAGAGCAGAACATGTGGTGAGAGCGCCACAAAACTGGCGGAAACGCCATAGTAAATGTCCCCCACTGTTTATATGGACGCACTCTGGCTGAGGGTATTGTTTATGTAACCATTTTTTATTATCTTATTGAGTTCATATTTTTGTTCTTTTCTAGAATTTCTAGTCTCCGCTCTTTACGAAAACAAAAATGTCATTCAACGACCTGAAAAATGAGCTGTGCTGCTCGATCTGCCTGAACACCTACATAGAACCAGTGACCCTGCAGTGTGGACACAGTTTCTGCGCCCCATGTATCGGACAAGTACTGGACAGACAAGAGTTATCGGGGGCATATTTCTGCCCCATGTGTAGGGAAAGATTTAAGATAAGACCCGTCCCTCACAAGAACACAACCTTGTGTAACGTGGTGAAATACTTGGAGTCAGTCTCGCCGGAACAGTCCGTAGACGGCATCCTCTGCACTTATTGTATTGGGACACAGGTGCCTGCTGCTAAATCCTGCCTCTTATGTGAGGCTTCACTGTGTACTAGTCACCTCCGCGTACACACTCAGTCACCCGAACATGTCCTCGTTGCTCCCACAATCTTTCCCCAAAATAGAAAATGTACAATCCATAGTGAAGTCCTGCATTATTTTAGTCCCGAAGATGTGACTTGTGTTTACTGCATGGCACAGAAGAGTCGTCAGGCTTCACGACCAGCCAGACCTAGCGAGAACCAAGACGTGAAAAAAATCCTTGAGAAGCTTGATCTAGAGAGAGAAGCCATAGTAGAAAACATCCAGAGCCTTCTAATCGACAGACAAGTTGCACGCAGAACTGCGGATAATTACACTCGTAATATCAGGTTATTTTTCAGAAAACTTAGAAATAATCTATCCGACCTAGAGAAGCGCCTCCTCAATGAGACCACGAGACAGGAGGAGCAAGTTTATGTCTCACTCGATGAGCTCATGAGCCGACTGGAAGGAAAAAAGAATCATCTTTCCAAGCAGATTGGGTGCATCAAGGAGATCTGCAGTAAGACTGGAAGCTTTCCGGTACCGGATTCTGACACGGATGACCTCGGGGATGAGGAAGAGACTGATAGGGAATATCAGATGCCGGAAGAGAGGCTTCATGTAGACCAGTTCATCCCCATCCTCATTTCAGAGACCTTGAAGAGGGGCTTGCATGATATTTTTAGCAACATTAAGACTCTCTATCCTGGCACCGAGGCTGTAGACCTGACACTAGATGCAAACACAGCTGGACAGGACATACTTGTATCCAGAGACATGAAATCCGCATCGTGGTCCAGAGTAAAGCAAAAACCCAAGAAAAATCCAGAGAGATTTCAGATTTTTAACCAGGTGTTGAGCGCTGAGATCTTCACCCCAGGGATATATTACTGGGAAATTGAGACATGTGGTAGCAAGATCTGGAGAATGGGAGTGGCTTATCCAAGTTTACACAGGAGAGACCTAACGTCTAGGATCGGAGACAACAGGAAATCCTGGTGCCTGTGTCGATTTAGGGAGGAGTATTCTGTAAGACACGACAAGAAGAAGACCACGTTGTCCAGTAAGGTGATGTCCTCCAGGCTTGCAGTATATCTGGACAGCTTGGCCGGGACACTTTCCTTTTACGAACTCGGTGATCCCATTCAGCAGCTCTACACCTTCACCACCACGTTCTCAGAACCTCTCTATGCTGCCTTCTATCTCGGAGGTAAAGGCAAGTTACAAATTTGGGAGGCACCCTAACTCCGTGCTAATCCCCAGCCGTCCTGTGTTTTATGCTAAAACTCCCTTTATTATTCAGTTGCATAGTATTCATTCCTTATTCACTTGGCTTGTCTCTTGAATGGGATGTTGTAGCCAGGAATGCCCACTACACAGTGTGTGGTGCTAGTCTTCTGCCTGGTACATTCTGTCCCTATCTGGCCTGTTGTGATGAGCCTACAAATCAGTAAAGGATGTCATAATAAAGTGGCAGCGTGCAGTTATAATGGCTGTATAGCTGCTTCTACACCACACAATGCTATCCTGACACAGGAAAGAAAATAAGATACTGGATTCCCTCAAGAATAATGTCTTCTCCATTGCCGAACATGTGATGGATGTGTACGGGGTCACCAGGCCACTAGGACAGGGTTTCACTCAATCACCAAAGTATCAACATAAAACCTTTATTATACAAAAACATGATGATAATTAGATAACAGCAGCGACTGCAGCACATAGAAGGATTATTATGACATTTTCTGCAGGTTTCTGCAGTCACTTATCAGTAGGGAGAGCACGACCTCAGCACCAGCCACAGGACCTCACTAGTCTCCGACACGGCTGGGATCTGCTCCGCTCTTCCTCCACTCTCTACCACAGTTCTGTGATTGTTGTTGTGTTGAGTTTTTCTATTTGACTTGAATCAGACCTGTGACCATTAAAATTGTTTCAATGTTTTCTGTTTCTGAACTTTTACGAGGGTGTTGTCTGGCATGAAAAATGGTTTATGATGGAGTGAACCGTGTTCTGCTGGATGTGGTTCTGATACTTGCAGTCACTCTGCCATGTAGTTGTATGAGAGGTTCAACTCCTGCAGAAAAAATTCCCCAAACCATGACACTTCCTCCACCACTTGTCACTGACTTCTTTACACACTTCAGGTCCAATCTTTCCCCAGTTTGTTGACAAACATAATGGCCCACATTTATCAGAACCAGTGCCGTCTGTACTATGTGTAGTTGCCTGTGGAGTGTGCAGGGGGCGGCAGATTCATCAAAACTGGGGCAGGGTCCTCGTTAATCTGGTGCCCCCTGCAACTGCTCGGGAAGTGGGCACCATTTTTTTTTTTCAATGCACTTTGTTCATGCTGCAGCAATGTGACGCAAGTCAGTAATAAGTGTGGCAAAAACTCTGATTAAGCAGTAACAGCCCCTCTAGGTGCACATTTTTTTCTGTCTTGTGGGACACGGAGCAGCCGGAACACAAAACTGGCGCATACACTTTATGATTACATGTACAAGAAGTTTCCATGTTCTTTTCAGTGCAAAGTCGGACAGAAAACTGGAGCAAAGGCTTTAATAAATGTGGCCCAATGTTTCACACCAGACTAAAATGACCTGTGGACACTTCTCCTCTGTCCACACAACATCGTCCCCTGTAAAAGGGAGTCTTGCCTTGTGAGTCTTTCTGGTAATGAGAAGTTTGGTGACTGCAGAGTCGGCTTTTATGCCAAATGCTCATCGTAAACGTGAGATGGATCCTTCCCCTGGTCAGGGATGAACCGGCAGCAATTCCAGCTGCAGTGATGAAACAATTACCCCTGGAGATTCTCCGCATTATCCTGTCTTTGTCTTTCGGGGGGTGACCGGCCGTCTTGGAGGACTGGAATGAGTTAGAGAAGCTATAATGGAATATTCTAGAAATCAGACTCATCTGGACAACCTGCTGCCGGAGGGTGTCACTCACGTGGGAACAGCGCAACATTTATACAAAGTCCGCGACGACTAGAAAGCTAACGCCGGTTACATCGGGTTTATAGATTATGAAGAGATTAGCAGCCGGTGCCGGAGCAACATCAATAACCTGAAGGTATCAGTGGCTCTGATTCTGATCAGTGGCTTTCTACAGTTATCTCATTTACATGTTTTTTCTGTATAATTTATGAAAAAAAATGAATAATACCGATCTTACTCATGTCATATAATCACTTAAGAGACAGTGAGGGAGGGGGGGGGGTAATTTATTTCAAATTGTCTAAAATTTTGAAATGGAAAAACTTCAAAAATGGAAAGAAATGACTTGAGACATTTGTAACAAATGTCTCGAAAAGAGATCTGAAAAAAAACATTTAACACAAGGAAAAAGTGAGATTGATAAATTACCAAAGAAGCAGATGGAATAAAGATACTACCAGGACGGAGATAAGTGACCCTCAATCATGTGTAAATTAAGTGATCTCTAATTTTGATGTAGTTGTGCGATTTTTAGCTGCTATTGGTGCAGTGAGAACATTCTGCTCGACCTTTCAGCGAGGTTGTCTCCACGGGTGCTGCATCGTACCGCTCTGTGCATCCATTGCCGGCCTACGGGGGACGTATATACGGCGGCCGTACATACGTCGTGTGAATGTAGCCGAAGTGGTTCTAACTTTGGACGGCTTCAACATATCAAAGTCATTTTGAAAGAGATGGAACAGATCATAGTCATGAGAACCATGAGATGGATATAACACATAATAACTCTCAGCTCTGCTAACTCCCCTATAACACAGAGTCAGCTCTGCTATGTGCCTCCCTCAGATAAAGACCTTATCTGCCTTTAGCTTCAAGAGTAACTTTTTGCACACTGTTGCAAAAAGTTGGGGGATGGGGGGGGGGCAAGAGGCAGAGAGCGCTGCAATGTGCAGAAAAGAGAAGATATTTACGAGAAGAATCCAACCATAGTCAGAAGATTAAACAGTCGTATCGAGGGACAACCAAATTGGATACACCAGGATTGATTGGAAATATTTCTGAAATGCTGGATTATTGTTAATTACAGTGAATTATAGAATGTGTTGTTATGTGATACAAAGTATATTTATAAATATTGTCTTTGTGGGAATATCCCTTTAAGAAAAACGTCAACTTGCAAGAACCGAGTCAGGAGCAGGAAACGATACGATTCCCAGGAAACGTTTTGCGATTTCTTTCACCCTCCGCATTTGTCCTTTTCTGTCCGGTTTCCTTACACTCGGGATGTAACGTTCGTAGAATCCAGCGTTTGGCCGAGCTTAATTAATCAACGGCAAGAACCAAATTTATCTGGATTATTCCTAACAAGACAGACTCCGCTGTAACCGCTACCGGGGAAATGAGAGCGGCGAACAATTAGAGAGAGAACCTGCAGAGAATTCCCATCCCCAGCAACCGCTGGGCAGCCAAAGGGGTGATGCGACCCAGACGCCTGGAAATGTACTGCGGCCCAATCAGAACCAACATGATGCAAGCAGCAACATAGCAAATAAGTAATAGACGGGGGTGCAGGCTCCTTGGAGAAGTCAGGGATACACAGTCGTTATATGTAACAATGCAACTTTATTAACAACGGACACACGAGTATGTGATAAAATGCTAAAGTTGTCATGGTAAAAGTGGAGCCCCGTGACTATAAAATGTTACCCAGAGAAGCGAGGACTCTCCCCCTCCTCTCTTTGAACTTTGCTGTAGTCTGACATCGTAGGGAGATACTAGAGGGAAGGAGTAAGAGCCAAAGCAGGGAAAGAAGTTTGTGCTCTGATAACATCTCACATGGTTTCTACTATTGATGTGTGAAAGTTACTGATCAGGTAAAGTCTTTCCCTGTTCCAGTTGTGTCTCCTTCCCGTAACCTTCCAGTGAGGTCCGATAGTGTCTAGAACAACATGTCTATGGCTGACTGAGCCTCACGAGCGGAGCTTTTAGCGCTGACCCTCGGTTACATACGTGACACGTGAATAAAGAGAATAAAATGCTTTATTACAACAGATTTACACAATAACTTACTCTGAGGACACGCGGACCCCCCCCCCCCCCCCCTCCATGAGATTTTACCTGTAATACTGGATTTTGTGTGCGTTTTCCATAAGGTGCAGAGCGTCCTCTTAGTGCAACAAGAAGAAACGTTTCATAAAAGAACTTCAGTGAGACCCAAATAACCAGTAACCCAATAACATCTAAATCTGTAAGAGCAGCGCCACCCCGGCCAGGACCCATTTGGAGGGGTTCTCCTTAGTCTTAAGGTTGAATGTCCACACGTATGTCGGTCCTCTCTGACGTGTCTTATACACAGGGCAGGCGTAGATGTTGCGGGTGTCCTGCTTGTCCACAGGGATGGCCCTGATGAAGATGACCGGCATGGCCGGGGTCAGGTCTTTCAGCCTCGCGTCTGTGATGATGCTGGTCTGTACGGGAGAAACACGTCACATCAATACTGAATTCTGGATTTTTTTTTTTGCTTTTATTCTTAATTTTACATTTTCTAACTGCATTTCCAGAACAAACAACGTGCAAGGAAATGGACTCCAAGCATTTCTGTCATCTACAGCAATCTGCCCACGAGACAAGTGCAACACACGAGCAGCATGATTACAGTACAGGATAGTAGCCCATGGCTCATGAGACAAGTGCACCACACGAGCAGCATGATTATAGTACAGGATAGTAGCCCATGGCTCATGAGACAAGTGCACCACACGAGCAGCATGATTACAGTACAGGATAGTAGCCCATGGCTCATGAGACAAGTGCACCACACGAGCAGCATGATTACAGTACAGGATAGTAGCCCATGGCTCATGAGATAAGTGCACCACACGAGCAGCATGATTACAGTACAGGATAGTAGCCCAGCCCTATCCTAATTCTTCCCCTCAAGTTTATTTCAGCTTCGCCTCAGACAAAGTTGATGAATCTATGGCATAGGTGCAAGAGTTGGACCTCTCTGTGGGTACAGGGACCATGGTTCCAGCCAGAACTCAAGAAGAAGACGTGTGGAGATGGGTGACATCATTAGATCTCCTGCTCCAAGCCCCATGATTGTTGAGGCCGATCCTGGGGGGGATGCGACAATGATAATCCTAATTTCTCCTTCTCTCAACTATATTAGAGTCCTCAGGATGCCAATACGATAGAAAGATGTGGCACAACAGTAAGCAAGGCTTAAAGGCTCATGCACGGGGCTGCAGTCGGGCCGGCAGACGAGAACTCCTTGCATCATACTGTGTGCAGTCTGTGGGGCCGGGCCGACATACAAGCCTGTATCCACGGTCTGCACGATGTGCATGAGCCCTTAGGGTTTAGTTTGGGCACTTGCTCGCCATTAGTGGCCTAAGACATGGCTGCTCCACATCTCCTGCAGACAAATGCCCCTTTATATGCTCTTTATCGTCCAAGTACGGAGTAAAATGTCGTCTTCTGTAGGAAAAGTCTTATTTTTTTTTCCCTCTTCCTGAAAGAGAATTACATCACATCTGATTATAAATCACCATGGAAACAATGTCTCCAGGACTCAACTTTTTATATATTCTGCTCAAACACCCCAAAGAGCGTCTTATTCCGAGATAAATGATGTGATAATGTAGAGATGAATGTGAGGAGGAGAAGATTTCTGGGTCTTAAGCACCACAAATATTTTAGTGATAAATGAGGGCGTGCGGATGCGGGTGCCGAGCCTCTTATTAATGTGTTTACCAGCGGAAATCTGAAGGATTGTTATAAATTGTTGAGGCAGTCGCCATCGCCTCACAGGAAGAAGGGAGAATGCAAAATTGTCTCCCCATTACCCCCGTCCTGCAGATCAGGACCAGATATTGCATAGGGTTTTCTATCTTTTATTGATCCATCTACATGGATGATATTATACTGTGCCGAAACCAAAACCTGTAGAAGACCACTTTATTATGCACATTGGGTGGCCGTCTCTAACAGATTCTGGGATGTGGATTGTACCCCTATAATCGTACTAGAAGAAAAAACATTGACCACCCAGAAAAAACAAGCCCTCGGAGAGAAAACTGGAAGAAAAGTAAAATTTTGGTTCTTGTAATGCAGGAAGGAAAACACAAATAATAAGCACAAACAGAAAACTAAAAAATGCAACTCGTCCCGGTAAAAACAAGCCACGTCAACCTCAAAATAATTAAAAAATCTAAATAGGTGGCATGATGACGGAGAATCCATGACTTAATTGGTCAAATACACTAAATCCAATCCTTATTGCCGTGTGGGGTAAATCTCACGGCAGCGAAGGCTTCAGGTTATCCATAGAAACCATCCACCGGTCCTACAAAAGCAGACCCAAGGCTGTCCCCGTCAGGACTGAACAGCTGCAGGACATCGCCGTCCTCCTTAGATCCGCTCAGTATGTAGCGCGGGGATCACACATCAATAATTGGGAGCAGATCGAGTTTCATTGCGATCAAGCGGCTTTACGAATCTATAAAAGCGATCAAAGCAGCGACACGTCTCTCCGCGCCGTGCGCTTCATCTCCTCTGCCACTGACATCGGGGCCTCGGTCTGGTACAGAGGAGAAGTTTGATGAATCCATTGTCTTTGTGCTGACGCTCGTTTCATCCGGTCAACCTTGAAGACTGTCCTTTTGTTAATTAGCGCTCGGGCTCAGCTCTCGCATACCGGTTACTTAACATAAAAAGACGATCGGGGGAGGGGGGGACAAGTAATCGCTGGGATAATGTGCCGGATGACCCACTTTGATCAGTCCTTTAAAATTGTAATGAAGTTTCTTGAAGATCATCGACAAAGAGAGAAGAAAAGGGGAAGAAAGAGGTCACGGCTTGTTGAATGTACGGCTCGTCTCTCGTGAGGGCTTTAAGTACCATTAGTTTTAAAGTTGTCTTAAGGACTTCTGCTAGTCCTGACATAACCTGTAGGCCTCAGAGTAGAGCCTGTACTGCACGTGACTGTGATGGCATCTGTAAGCTATGGGCTCGGCACGTTTATCCCCTATACAGGGATATGGACTGCGCTACTGCTACTGGGCAGAGGGAGAATCCAAGGTATTGTCCGGAGGTAGAGCAAAGATACTGATCAAGGTCACTTCAAGCCACAACACAATTAGGGTGAGAACCTCAGGAACACAGACAATTGCAAAAGCTCTAAGACCCTTGATGCTCAGGCACCTCATGGGGATGTGCACTAATTGGAAGAGGTCACGTTACTCGTCCGCACACACTGGTTCTTTCTGAACTCATCATGTGGTTGAGGTAACAGGACGCAGACGGCCACCATTACAATCCTTCCAATCTTATATATTATACTAGGATCGTGTCCCCTTATTCCTTATCATTAACACTAAATCAGTGATTTATCTCACTTCCTGTTGGCTCTCAGATGGTGCCTGGATCTCATGATCTTGCCTGTAACCCACTGTACACCAATAACCTAAAAATATTTCCCCAATGGGTGTAACTGTATGGTAGAGTTTGCATGGTATGTGACTAGAAGAGCATTACCTGTGTGTCCCAGCGGGCTCCCTCCATGAACAGTCCATGGACATAGGCACCTTCTCGTGGTGGACTGCTGAAGTCCTCCCTGTTCTTCTTGGTGACGTCGCACTGCAGAGTCATCTTATCCAGCGGCCACTCGTTCTTCCTGGCCATAGATTGCATGATGGCTGTGAGGAAGGACTGAGGGTTAAAGAATCCGGCCAGCCACACGGCGGAAGGCAAAGCAAAGTCTCCCGTCCAGGTCTCTAACTCCTTGATCCGGCTGAGAAGGTCGACGAACCAGCCAGCGAGGCCAGCCATGGACGGGTAGGCTCTTTTGGTCCATGACTCGGGCACCATGTCCAGAAAGATGGCGTTCTGTAGGTTCTCCATGTCGCTGGTCATGGTCAGTTCACCCTTATGGATAAGAAGGAAGAAGAGTCAGTATTTCTAGATAGCGATGGATGCAGATATAGATACATTGATGGACATAGGCTACAGAGGTCCATGGGTCCATTGCAAGGCCTACTCTAAGAAGTAAACTTTCCTTACCTATTTCTAGTAAGAAATCAATGGCTTCAACTCACCTGAGCATGGTGAATGCCCAAAATGCATCTGCCTTCCATGTGGTCGACATTTTTAACTGGGCCAAGACAAGGCATAGAAACTAGAGCCATAGGATATATGAAGTCTGATGTATTTGGTCTGAGTTGTCTACTTTGTATTGTAGAAGGTATGGAAGTGTCCCGGTGTCCCCATCTCCTGGAGAGAACCCATAATACCCCCCTGCACATGCACATGTATCCCACCTCCTGGCTGCCTGTGACCACCCATTTATGGCCTCACACCGGTCACTTCTGTATATCCAAACTGCACTGGAAAAAAGAAACTAGTTTCCATGGACACTGCCGACACGTCAGCACAGATTTTCATGCATCAGGTCTGAAGATTTCCAAGAGTCAAAGCCAAAGGATGACTAGGATACAAGATGCCCCGCTCAGACAAGCTCTTCTACGTGATCACTAAGGGTCCTGACCTGCAGGAGGTGGTATTACAAGGTGCAGCTGCACTCGGGAGGGGCGACCAGTCAGATCCTGCTAATCCTGGAGAAGTGACCATGTAGAATATTTGTAGAGTCCTCTAGTGATGTACAATAGTTGTCCTGTCTAGATTGAGGAGGGGAAAGAAAGCACAAGCCCCCACCACCGCAGTGTCCTGTATAGACCCTCGAGGTCTCTTTACCTTCAGTCCTAAGTTGAGCTCTTTCAGGGAGCGCTTGATCTCACTGGTGAGCATGTTCATCCTCTCGCACTCCTGGAAGGCGACCACGATGTACGGCGTCCTCTCCTCTGCCTTCGCCATCAGCTCCGCGATATTGAACTCCTCCGGGAGCTTCTCGAGGATCTCGTCCAGAGTGGCTTTGACCTGTGATAAAAAGCAGGTACAATTTGGGTGTTAACAGGAGAGGTGGGGTCTGTACTGCAGCGTCTAGAGGGGGTCCCGGGAGAATAAGGACACCACAATCCATGCTTGACCTTCATGTGTCAGGCCGATATAACTGTGAGAGTCGGGCTGCACGGCTCTATTACCGCACACAATAGGATGCATTACCCGTAAACTGAGATTCATTATCCCGGTGCGAGCGGCTGTGTAACCTCATCGCTGCGAGTGCGGCTGCCGACATGATCTGGATGCATCTCTCTTTCTTTTTAATAACGTCCTGAGATTTCTAGCGGCGGCTTCTTCTCCGCTTACAGAAATTATATTGCCGTCCGCTAATACAAACAAACCCAGTGCGAGTTTATCGGAGGCGCTCAATAATTCAGCGCATCTCTCTGGTAACGTAACGTGCTGCGTCTGGGGAACGTCCTAACAAATGTCTTGATGTGCATTGATCTCGAGCTCGTGACTGAGAAGCGTCCTGGATTTTATTACCGGTCCTGGAAAGTTACGGCCACTCTTCATGACTCCCAGGGATGATACGCAGCCGTCTCACTCATGCAGGTCTGGAACACTGTCACGTAACTCAAGACAGTGAAGGATTCTGGGAGGTGATCGCTCTCACATGCTCCTGTGGTGGTGCGTGTCAGGATAAGACAGATGTGGGACCTCTCAGATGTATGACAGGCCTGCAGATGAGGCAGTGACTGAGCTCCCACATGGCATCAACACCTCTAACAAGGCCTGGTGTGTGCCGAGCAGGCCCAGATCATTACCGCTCCGTCAGTCACAGTGTGAGTGCAGCTGTCTAATATTAAAGGATCCTCGAACAGTCTTCTACTGGTAATTTAATACTGCAGGTGTCACCCGGCTTTCCGAGTGTCAAGAGACATCACCTCTTCCTTGTTGTAATCATTGTGTTACCTTCACTAATTCCAGGCAAGGATATAATAATCTACCTGGCATCTTGATGTCTCAGAATGTGATCATTGGACACGAGAACATGGCATTGTGGACGTACCTTCTCCTCCCGAGTGACCCCTCCACCCTCGCCCCCGCTGCTGTCACGAGGCTGCATCTCCAGCACAGTCCGGAACAACTTCTCCGAAGTCTGAGTCAGGAAGCCGATCTCTGCGTTGGGATGGAGGCCGTACAGATAGGGAGACTCAGCCGGGAGGACGTCATCGATATACTGAAACGAGAAGCAGGACCATGCAGTCTGACTGTGTGAATAGTCCTCCACCACCCACAAATCATCTCCTCTAATACCTGATGGTAACCGTTGTAATCCATGTTCCCTGGGAGGGGGAACCCGGGGGCCAGATACAGCTCCCCTTCCATCATTTCGGGCTTTATGAACTCCTCTAGATAAGTCCTGCAGAGCCGCCGGTCCCAGTCATCCGTGATGTGACCTCCGTACATGATCTCGCCAAACAGATAACGCAGGTCGTCATAGGGGACCTGAAACACAAAGTAAATAGGGCGTAAAGGACATGCAGCAGCCGCCAGTCAGACGGCGGGGCACATTTGTGTGGCGAGGGCTCGGCGCTGACTTCTGTGTCATTTGGCAGCCGAACACGAGGAAGAGCGATGAACACAGAGTGACTGAGCTAAACGCGGCACACAGCTGCCTGGCAGGAAGATACCAGCACCGGGGTACACATGGAGCCCGCAGCAGAGATCCCCTATACCGAGACACAGGACTCCTTTATGTCCCCGAATCCTGGGCACAGAGATCGGATCACTTGTTTTATTCACGAGATGAGACTATGTCAATAAATAAAAGATTGTATAAGCAGCGAACACGGGGCGTCCTCCCTGCACCTGCTACGCTGTCACTTTACAATTTGCAGCTTTCATTTTGCTGATGGCATAAAGTGCACTATTTGGAGACGGGGAGTGTGACGGCAAGACGCCACCTAGAGGTCAGCCCAGGCATTACTAGTGGCATGTCTTCACCCTCACAGCTCACACGTATGAGCGAGCTGCATCACCATAGGAGGTCTTCCATTTCTATCCTCAGACCCAATGCTCAGGTGTATGAAGAAACTGCAGCATTTACTGTCATAGCACCGCACATCTGCAGAGGCTGTGCTCGGTACTGCAACTGAGCTGCAAATAAACCACAGGACACACATGCATGACTTCACTAGAAGCGGCTCTTGTTGGAGTTAGTTTTGTTAAGGATAGGTGCTAAAAATTAATCCTTGTTATGAATTGCCCTCATTATGTTGCATAACGACACTGCAATGACAACGACTTACCTTGGCATTGGCTTCCAGGTAGTTGTACAATACATTAACTGAAATGGTGAGGTCTCCAGTGTTGAAGGGATAGGAACGGTTCCAACCCTGAGGTCCAAACTTCCTTCTCTCGGCCACCACGGCGTGGAAGTAACACAGGGCAAAGAGGATGCTCTTGAATTCGGCCTCCCGTGCGCACATCTCCAGGGTGTCCTTTGTGTGGGAGCAGGGAGGACAGTGAGAGGATCTGTCCCGGCGGTCACTCACCCATGGTATATGTTACATGTGTTACCTGGTTGAAGTTATCCAGGGCTTTGTGCAGGTTGGCGTGCATGCCGGTCGGAGGCTCGTTGGTGATTTTGATGGAGTTTTCGAGGATTCCCTGAGGGATGATGTGGCCCTCAGGAGATCCGGCAGGCTCGGCGCTGATGAATACGCGGAAGTTGGGATGGCTGCCTTCACTGTGATGTTCCAGCTTCTTCTCCAGCGTGCTCAGCCACTTGGCCACCAGATGGATGTTCTGTCACATAGACAGGTCAGGGTGAGAGGTGGGAACAATTTCACTGCTCGCATTTATGGCTCTGCCTGAGATCGGAACCCAAACTTTATACCATTACATCCGCAAAGTGTTCAGCAAGTTATCAAAAGATGCAGAGTTGGAGTGCTGAGGGCAGGGGCGGAGTCGGAGCACCGAGTGCAGGGGCGGAGTCGGAACACCGAGTGCAGGGGCAGAGTCGGAGCACCGAGTGCAGGGGCGGAGTCGGAACACCGAGTGCAGGGGCGGAGTCGGAGCACCGAGTGCAGGGGCGGAGTCGGAACACCGAGTGCAGGGGCGGAGTCGGAACACCGAGGGCAGGCGCGGATTTGGAGCATTGAGGGCAGAACTGGTAAAGGTGACAGCTGCAGAATCTATAGCGCCCTGTCAGAATTTCCCCCTTTAGTGTGACTACTTCATAGTCCCCCAGACTCTCCTCATCACGGAGGTGTGTAATAAGAGCGCTCCATTACCCCGACCCTCCCACCGTGGAGACGGCTCAGTCTAACCATCAGAGAAAACCTAAATGTACATCCGAGTTGTATCTCAGTGAAAGCGACACTATAAGAAAATGAGGAGACTCCAGGATGAAATTACCCGGTGTCAAACACAACTCAGGTGACGAGTCGGCTAATAGAGGACGAAGCTCTGCCAAAGGGAAATGTGTGCTACGCCTTCAAGGCCTGAGACAACCGAAAAGAGACAAGTCACTGAGTGCACCTAAGTCCGTCTTGGGTGCACATTGCTTAGATTTTCGTGGCTTATGACTTGAGTTGTTCAGAAATCTACAACAACCAGGGAATCCGCCTGCGGGAGCGGTGACGGCGGCCGTGTGGATCATCACTACTTTCTCTGAGACACCTGATTGTGATAATTATGGAGATTAGGAAAAGCAGGACTCAGGAGGGACAAGGGTCATAGAGGGACGAGGTCACCCCAAGGCTCAGCCACGATGCAGCGGGCTCCCTGTGTACCATGTCCTGCACTCGCAGGCTATATCTATGGTGATCACAGATCTGGTCCATGTGATCCTTGCACTGGAGGCTTCATGTAACATCTGGGCCGGGAGAGCAGCTGGAACGGGCGACTGACACTTGGCCAAACATCACACGACTTCTGAAAGATTACAGCCTCGTCTCCGGCTGCTCCGAGCCGTGTTGTGGGATTTTCCAGGGAGATCGCAGATGTTGATGGAGTTATGGCGGGAAGGTCAGAGCCGGCGCTCAGTGCAGATCCTCTATCCCTGCAAAGGAACAAACTAAAAAAGCTCCTTACCTGCAGGATGACCCAATGTCCTTCCCGGGCCGCCAGATCCAGCGCCTGTTCAGCCACAACTTCCTGTCCCTGACCCAGAGACACGTTATGTAGGTTCTGATTATCAAACGTGTAACCGAGCTTCCTCCCTGTACAAAACAGAAATTCCATCATAATACTGAGAGACCTGAACTATGTACATGCATCCTGTATTATACCCCAGAGCTGCACTCACTATTCTGCTGCTGGTGCAGTCACTGTGTACATACATGACAATACTTATCCTGTACTGATCCTGAGTTACATCCTGTATTATACCCCAGAGCTGCACTCACTATTCTGCTGCTGGTGCAGTCACTGTACATACATGACATTACTTATCCTGTACTGATCCTGAGTTACATCCTGTATTATACCCCAGAGCTGCACTCACTATTCTGCTGCTGGTGCAGTCACTGTGTACATACATGACATTACTTATCCTGTACTGATCCTGAGTTACATCCTGTATTATACCCCAGAGCTGCACTCACTATTCTGCTGCTGGTGCAGTCACTGTGTACATACATGACATTACTTATCCTGTACTGATCCTGAGTTACATCCTGTATTATACCACAGAGCTGCACTCACTATTCTGCTGCTGGTGCAGTCACTATGTACATACATGACATTACTTATCCTGTACTGATCCTGAGTTACATCCTGTATTATACCCCAGAGCTGCACTCACTATTCTGCTGCTGGTGCAGTCACTGTGTACATACATGACATTACTTATCCTGTACTGATCCTGAGTTACATCCTGTATTATACCCCAGAGCTGTACTCACTATTCTGCTGCTGGTGCAGTCACTGTGTACATACATGACATTACTTATCCTGTACTGATCCTGAGTTACATCCTGTATTATACCCCAGAGCTGCACTCACTATTCTGCTGCTGGTGCAGTCACTGTGTACATACATGACATTACTTATCCTGTACTGATCCTGAGTTACATCCTGTATTATACTCCAGAGCTGCACTCACTATTCTGCTGCTGGTGCAGTCACTGTGTACATACATGACATTACTTATCCTGTACTGATCCTGAGTTACATCCTGTATTATACCCCAGAGCTGCACTCACTATTCTGCACTGTGTACATACATGACATTACTTATCCTGTACTGATCCTGAGTTACATCCTGTATTATATCCCAGAGCTGCACTCACTATTCTGCTGCTGGTGCAGTCACTGTGTACATACATGACATTACTTATCCTGTACTGATCCTGAGTTACATCCTGTATTATATCCCAGAGCTGCACTCACTATTCTGCTGCTGGTGCAGTCACTGTGTACATACATGACATTACTTATCCTGTACTGATCCTGAGTTACATCCTGTATTATACCCCAGAGCTGCTCTCACTATTCTGCTGCTGGTGCAGTCACTGTGTACATACATGACATTACTTATCTTGTACTGATCCTGAGTTACATCCTGTATTATACCCCAGAGCTGCGCTCACTATTCTGCTGCTGGTGCAGTCACTGGGTACATACATGACATTACTTATCCTGTACTGATCCTGAGTTACATCCTGTATTATACCCCAGAGCTGCACTCACTATTCTGCTGCTGGTGCAGTCACTGTGTACATACATGACATTACTTATCCTGTACTGATCCTGAGTTACATCCTGTATTATACCCCAGAGCGGCACTCACTATTCTGCTGCTGGTGCAGTCACTGTGTACATACATGACATTACTTATCCTGTACTGATCCTGAGTTACATCCTGTATTATACCCCAGAGCTGCACTCACTATTCTGCTGCAGGTGCAGTCACTGTGTACATACATGACATTACTTATCCTGTACTGATCCTGAGTTACATCCTGTATTATACTCCAGAGCTGCACTCACTATTCTGCTGCTGGTGCAGTCACTGTGTACATACATGACATTACTTATCCTGTACTGATCCTGAGTTACATCCTGTATTATACCCCAGAGCTGCACTCACTATTCTGCACTGTGTACATACATGACATTACTTATCCTGTACTGATCCTGAGTTACATCCTGTATTATACCCCAGAGCTGCACTCACTATTCTGCTGCTGGTGCAGTCACTGTGTACATACATGACATTACTAATCCTGTACTGATCCTGAGTTACATCCTGTATTATACCACAGAGCTGCACTCACTATTCTGCTGCTGGTGCAGTCACTATGTACATACATGACATTACTTATCCTGTACTGATCCTGAGTTACATCCTGTATTATACCCCAGAGCTGCACTCACTATTCTGCTGCTGGTGCAGTCACTGTGTACATACATGACATTACTTATCCTGTACTGATCCTGAGTTACATCCTGTATTATATCCCAGAGCTGCACTCACTATTCTGCTGCTGGTGCAGTCACTGTGTACATACATGACATTACTTATCCTGTACTGATCCTGAGTTACATCCTGTATTATATCCCAGAGCTGCACTCACTATTCTGCTGCTGGTGCAGTCACTGTGTACATACATGCCATTACTTATCCTGTACTGATCCTGAGTTACATCCTGTATTATACCCCAGAGCTGCTCTCACTATTCTGCTGCTGGTGCAGTCACTGTGTACATACATGACATTACTTATCTTGTACTGATCCTGAGTTACATCCTGTATTATACCCCAGAGCTGCACTCACTATTCTGCTGCTGGTGCAGTCACTGTGTACATACATGACATTACTTATCCTGTACTGATCCTGAGTTACATCCTGTATTATACCCCAGAGCTGCACTCACTATTCTGCTGCTGGTGCAGTCACTGTGTACATACATGACATTACTTATCCTGTACTGATCCTGAGTTACATCCTGTATTATACCCCAGAGCTGCACTCACTATTCTGCTGCAGGTGCAGTCACTGTGTACATACATGACATTACTTATCCTGTACTGATCCTGAGTTACATCCTGTATTATACCACAGAGCTGCACTCACTATTCTGCTGCTGGTGCAGTCACTATGTACATACATGACATTACTTATCCTGTACTGATCCTGAGTTACATCCTGTATTATACCCCAGAGCTGCACTCACTATTCTGCTGCTGGTGCAGTCACTGTGTACATACATGACATTACTTATCCTGTACTGATCCTGAGTTACATCCTGTATTATACCCCAGAGCTGCATTCACTATTCTGCTGCTGGTGCAGTCACTGTACATACATGACATTACTTATCCTGTACTGATCCTGAGTTGCATCCTGTATTATATCCCAGAGCTGCACTCACTATTCTGCTGCTGGTGCAGTCACTGTGTACATACATGCCATTACTTATCCTGTACTGATCCTGAGTTACATCCTGTATTATACCCCAGAGCTGCTCTCACTATTCTGCTGCTGGTGCAGTCACTGTGTACATACATGACATTACTTATCTTGTACTGATCCTGAGTTACATCCTGTATTATACCCCAGAGCTGCACTCACTATTCTGCTGCTGGTGCAGTCACTGTGTACATACATGACATTACTTACCCTGTACTGATCCTGAGTTACATCCTGTATTATACTCCAGAGCTGCACTCACTATTCTGTTGCTGGTGCAGTCACTGTGTAGATACATGACATTACTTATCCTGTACTGATCCGGAGTTACATCCTGTATTATACTCCAGAGCAGCACTCACTATTCTGCTGCTGGTGCAGTCACTGTGTACATACATGACATTACTTATCCTGTACTGATCCTGAGTTACATCCTGTATTATACCCCAGAGCTGCACTCACTATTCTGCTGCTGGTGCAGTCACTGTGTACATACATGACATTACTTATCCTGTACTGATCCTGAGTTACATCCTGTATTATATCCCAGAGCTGCACTCACTATTCTGCTGCTGGTGCAGTCACTGTGTACATACATGACATTACTTATCCTGTACTGATCCTGAGTTACATCCTGTATTATACTCCAGAGCTGCACTCACTATTCTGCTGCTGGGGCAGTCACTGTGTACATACATGACATTACTTATCCTGTACTGATCCTGAGTTACATCCTGTATTATACTCCAGAGCTGCACTCACTATTCTGCTGCTGGTGCAGTCACTGTGTACATACATGACATTACTTATCCTGTACTGATCCTGAGTTACATCCTGTATTATACCCCAGAGCTGCACTCACTATTCTGCTGCTGGTGCAGTCACTGTGTACATACATGACATTACTTATCCTGTACTGATCCTGAGTTACATCCTGTATTATACCCCAGAGCTGCACTCACTATTCTGCTGCTGGTGCAGTCACTGTGTACATACATGACAATACTTATCCTGTACTGATCCTGAGCTACATCCTGTATTATACTCCAGAGCTGCACTCACTATTCTGCTGCTGGTGCAGTCACTGTGTACATACATGACATTACTTATCCTGTACTGATCCTGAGTTACATCATGTATTATACCCCAGAGCTGCACTCACTATTCTGCTGCTGGTGGAGTCACTATGTATACATGACATTACTTATCCTGTACTGATCCTGAGTTACATCCAGTATTATACTCCAGAGCTGCACTCACTATTCTGCTGCTGGTGCAGTCACTGTGTACATACATGACATTACTTATCCTGTACTGATCCTGAGTTACATCCTGCATTATACCCCAGAGCTGCACTCACTATTCTGCTGCTGGTGCAGTCACTGTGTACATACATGACATTACTTATCCTGTACTGATCCTGAGTAACATCCTGTATTATACTCCAGAGCTGCACTCACTATTCTGCTGCTGGTGCAGTCACTGTGTACATACATGACATTACTTATCCTGTACTGATCCTGAGTTACATCCTGTATTATACCCCAGAGCTGCACTCACTATTCTGCTGCTGGTGCAGTCACTGTGTACATACATGACATTACTTATCCTGTACTGATCCTGAGTTACGTCCTGTATTATACCCCAGAGCTGCACTCACTATTCTGCTGCTGGTGCAGTCACTGTGTACATACATGACATTACTTATCCTGTACTGATCCTGAGTTACATCCTGTATTATACCCCAGAGCTGCACTCACTATTCTGCTGCTGGTGCAGTCACTGTGTACATGCATGACATTACTTATCCTGTACTGATCCTGAGTTACATCCTGTATTATACCCCAGAGCTGCACTCACTATTCTGCTGCTGGTGCAGTCACTGTGTACATACATGACATTACTTATCCTGTACTGATCCTGAGTTACATCCTGTATTATACCCCAGAGCTGCACTCACTATTCTGCTGCTGGTGCAGTCACTGTGTACATGCATGACATTACTTATCCTGTACTGATCCTGAGTTACATCCTGTATTATACCCCAGAGCTGCACTCACTATTCTGCTGCTGGTGGAGTCACTGTGTACATACATGACATTACTTATCCTGTACTGATCCTGAGTTACATCCAGTATTATACTCCAGAGCTGCACTCACTATTCTGCTGCTGGTGCAGTCACTGTGTACATACATGACATTACTTATCCTGTACTGATCCTGAGTTACATCCTGTATTATACCCCAGAGCTGCACTCACTATTCTGCTGCTGGTGCAGTCACTGTGTACATACATGACATTACTTATCCTGTACTGATCCTGAGTTACGTCCTGTATTATACCCCAGAGCTGCACTCACTATTCTGCTGCTGGTGCAGTCACTGTGTACATACATGACATTACTTATCCTGTACTGATCCTGAGTTACATCCTGTATTATACTCCAGAGATGCACTCACTATTCTGCTGCTGGTGCAGTCACTGTGTACATACATGACATTACTTATCCTGTACTGATCCTGAGTTACATCCTGTATTATACCCCAGAGCTGCACTCACTATTCTGCTGGTGCAGTCACTGTGTACATACATGACATTACTTATCCTGTACTGATCCTGAGTTACATCCTGTATTATACTCCAGAGCTGCACTCACTGTTCTGCTGCTGGTGCAGTCACTGTACATACATGACATTACTTATCCTGTACTGATCCTGAGTTACATCCTGTATTATACCCCAGAGCTGCACTCACTATTCTGCTGCTGGTGCAGTCACTGTGTACATACATGACATTACTTATCCTGTACTGATCCTGAGTTACATCCTGTATTATACCCCAGAGCTGCACTCACTATTCTGCTGCTGGTGCAGTCACTGTGTACATACATGACATTACTTATCCTGTACTGATCCTGAGTTACATCCTGTATAATACCCCAGAGCTGCACTCACTATTCTGCTGCTGGTGCAGTCACTGTACATACATGACATTACTTATCCTGTACTGATCCTGAGTTACATCCTGTATTATACCCCAGAGCTGCACTCACTATTCTGCTGCTGCTGGTGGAGTCATAGTTACCTTGTTTTTCGACATCTTTCAGGGGGTCCACACCGGGGGATAAGATGAAGAACATGGGTGTGCTTGGCCCGGACTCCTCGTAGGATGTGGCAAAGTCGAGGGATCGGCCCACAACATATTTGCTACCTAACTTTTCCTCCACAAAGTCCCTGAGAGAAGAAACATTTTACTAGTTGGTGACAGATTTGTGTTTGATGCCACCATAGGAGGTGCACTACAACTACCAGGATGCAGGACAGCAGGGGGGGGGGGGGCTTCAGAAGATCAATGTAGGATGTGATCACTGTGAATGTAAGATGAAGGCTCCGGCAGATCTTTCTCGCTGCCTGGGAAGGTCCAGCTGCGCTCAGGATGGGGCGGCCTCTCTGCTGCGTCCTCTGCTGCGGGCCTCCCTGTCTCAGCTGCAGCGCAGATGAGACTCTCCCTCTCTGGAGTAATTATTTCCTATGTTACATGGGAGCTCAGGAGGCTGTATAGTGGTGTGCACACAGTCCTAGGTGACCTGGGGGTGGTGTCCTCACCTCACGGCGTAGGTCATGCGGTCGGGGCGCAGCGCCCTCATCATGCACAGTCTCTGCAGCGCCGTCTTGCTCTTCCACTCCTGAGGAAACTTCTCCTTCTCCGGACATTCAGACTCCACAAACTTCTTCCAGCGTTTGGCGGAACCTTCTATGTCTCGATCCAAATTGCGGAACTCGTCCATGGATGAAAGAGCCTGCGGAGAAGACCAGATATGGACAGAGGTGAAGGACCCGCTCATCCTGAGCCTCCTGTTACATGCACAGTATAGACTGACACGGAGACGGGGCAGTATAGTAGAATGTATAGAAGAAAAGCCGGTGACATCTGGTGTCTGTATAATACTGAAAGGAGGAGAGAAATACGAGAGAGAAGAGGATCAGAGAGAAGACGATGAGAACATTAGGCACAGACGCTGTTATCAGAGTCTCCTGCCACAGGCCATTCTACAGAAACGAGAGCTGCAGCTGTGAGACAGCGCTGCATGGGCTTCATCCACAATAACTCTTGGAGGGCAGACAAGAGACGGGAGAGCGGGCACCTCCAGGGCACCCACACGAGACCATCCATCCTGATAAACCAGGGACATTACTCATAGATCCAGGAGCCGGGACTCCGTCTTTACAAAATTAACATTTATAATTATACTAATGGGCCGGAAGGCCTCGGTGGTGTTACCAGAGCCCCTCATGCTGTAGCTTCACAGGCTGTTACTCTGTCTTCCCACCCTTCTGCTCCCTCAGCACTTCCCTCCTCCCTCTGCCTGCTATAATCTCACACAGTTGGAGGGGGGAAGTTCACCCGCACAATGTAACAGCCTATGAAGCTGCAGCACAGAGGGAGTCTGTGCTGCAGGTGGTGGTGCTGAGAGGGCGTGCAGGTACTCCGTGTGCTGAGAGGGCGTGCAGATACTCCGTGTGCTGCAGGTGGTGGTGCTGAGAGGGTGTGCAGGTACTCCGTGTGCTGAGAGGGAGTGCAGATAACTCCGTGTGCTGCAGGTGGTGGTGCTGAGGGGGCGTGCAGATACTCCGTGTGCTGAAGGGGCGTGCAGATACTCCGTGTGCTGCAGGTGGTGGTGCTGAGGGGGCGTGCAGATACTCCGTGTGCTGAGGGGGCGTGCAGATACTCCGTGTGCTGAGGGGGCGTGCAGATACTCCGTGTGCTGAGAGGGCGTGCAGGTACTCCGTGTGCTGCAGGTGGTGGTGCTGAGGGGGCGTGCAAATACTCCGTGTGCTGCAGGTGGTGGTGCTGAGGGGGCGTGCAAATACTCCGTGTGCTGCAGGTGGTGGTGCTGAGGGGGCGTGCAGATACTCCGTGTGCTGAAGGGGCGTGCAGATACTCCGTGTGCTGAGGGGGCGTGCAGATACTCCGTGTGCTGCAGGTGGTGGTGCTGAGGGGGCGTGCAGATACTCCGTGTGCTGAGGGGGCGTGCAGATACTCCGTGTGCTGAGGGGGCGTGCAGATACTCTGTGTGCTGCAGGTGGTGGTGCTGAGGGGGCGTGCAAATACTCCGTGTGCTGAGAGGGCGTGCAGGTACTCCGTGTGCTGCAGGTGGTGATGCTGAGGGGGCGTGCAGATACTCTGTGTGCTGCAGGTGGTGGTGCTGAGGGGGTGTGCAGATACTCCGTGTGCTGAGGGGGCGTGCAGATACTCCGTGTGCTGAGGGGGCGTGCAGATACTCTGTGTGCTGCAGGTGGTGGTGCTGAGGGGGCGTGCAAATACTCCGTGTGCTGAGAGGGCGTGCAGGTACTCCGTGTGCTGCAGGTGGTGATGCTGAGGGGGCGTGCAGATACTCCGTGTGCTGAGGGGGCGTGCAGATACTCCGTGTGCTGAGGGGGCGTGCAGATACTCTGTGTGCTGCAGGTGGTGGTGCTGAGGGGGCGTGCAGATACTCCGTGTGCTGAGGGGGCGTGCAGATACTCCGTGTGCTGAGAGGGCGTGCAGATACTCTGTGTGCTGCAGGTGGTGGTGCTGAGGGGGCGTGCAGATACTCTGTGTGCTGCAGGTGGTGGTGCTGAGGGGGCGTGCAGATACTCCGTGTGCTGAGAGGGCGTGCAGGTACTCCGTGTGCTGCAGGTGGTGGTGCTGGTCTTGGCTAGAGGAGATGTGCAGCTGCAGGAAGGCTCCGGGTGCAGGGGCCCAGCATGAACCTGACGCTATATGCACGGGAACCGCAGCACATTGCACCCTCCTCCACAGTCACAACACCTACTGCTGGCACAGAAACCACTACAGTGTAGGAAAGGGTTACGCTGCTTCCTGTGCCGTCACATTGCTATACCCTCTATATACTGCCGCCAGCCTGGTAACCACAGCCCCGGGCAGCTCCTATTCCTGGATACAAGTCAGACTATTCCCAGGAATGGGGGTCACGTGGCCGGTGTCGTCCCCGTTTCCATGACCTTGAGGGGGGAGGATGACAGAACATGCGCAGTACAGATACCAGGCAGCAGCAGGGGGCGCCATGTGCCATGGGAGCACTTACCTTGATGCCACCCCATGACTGGTTGGAGAGGAAATCCACAGGACTGGTGAGGCCGGGTTGGGCCGGGTACCGCAGGAGAAAGTCCAGCTCCGTCGTATTGATCTCTTTACTCATCAGCAGGATCTGAGGGGAGAGGAGACCCCGGGTGATCAGGCTGCTGGGGTCAGGGGTCAGTGACTGGGGGTCAGTGACTTACCTGGAAAGCCACCTGTGCCGTGTATGTCAGCTTGTCGCACTCAAACAGCCCCCTGGTGGTGTACTGGAAGACGGAGAACGTGATGCTGTCGATGAGGTTGGTCACTCGCTGCTTCAGGACCTCGTCTGCCGGAGCCTTCTGCACGGCCTGCTGGAAAACCACGCTGAACGCCTGCGAGCCACACAACAAGCCACGTTACACGTGTATCCATGTGCATTACATGCGCCTTGTTATATAGAGGCTGAGATCTCACTATTGTCATTTCACACCAGGGCATTGGCTAATAAGAATGTATGATGTACGTGTGATGGCACCTCAGGTATGTACCTACTCCAGCGGTTGGTAAGTCCAGAAAGTGGCCAGGAAGTCTGCACCACAGTATCTGCTACAACCACACAATCTGCAGCCTGAAGATTGATTTTCATTCCGTCTTTACAACAAACTGGAAAGTGAGATCCTCTCGGTGTAGCAGACGGGATGGGACAGTGCTGACATCTAGTGGTCAGCTCCAAACTACAATCATTCAATCATTTGTTAAAAAAAACATTTCTGTGGACCCCAGGAGAAGACAACCCCAGCGAGTCAGAGATCTGCTGCAGAGGGTCTTGAGATCTACTTGGTCCCCACAAGTCATGGAGTGACAATGCAGTATCATGTACGGGTCCAGCACCGACCCATAACCAGGACCCCTCAGCTGTATAAGATTCAGGAGGTTCTGACCTTCAGGGAGAACTGGTACATGGGGTGGATCTTGTTGAGGTCGTTCATGATGAAGTAGAGCAGGGAGGCTCGGGCGGCGGCGGGGCGGTAGTGCTCCCGGGCTTCGTTCAGTTTGGCTTCAGTCACTTTGGCTTCCTGGACCTGGAGGAACAAGTGTGATGTAAGGACAGGAGGAATCAGCCGCTCCGTGTCCTATGTTTACATGGTGCCGGAGAGAAGATTGGTGCAGGAATCCCTCCAATCCACTATTGATTGCTCATCCTGAGGATAGGTCATCAATAGTTATCCCTGGAGAACCCCCAATATTACTGTATATTACTCACCTTCTCTTCAATTTCTGCCGCTGTCTTCTTGGTGATTTCCAGGTTCTCCACAAGTTCTATGTCCCCGAGGAAATTGCCAGAAGCGGATGATAGACGGGACAGCAGGTTGTCCTCCAGGGTCTTCAGGGTGATCTTGAATCCGTTCTGCTGCTTGGTCAGGTTTGACTGGAAGATAAAATTAAAAAAAAAACAGGGAAGAAAATGTGTAAGACTCTGTAAATACACCAGAGATCACGTGATCAGACATTCATTCATTCTTTACAGCAGACTGGAAAGCGAGATCTTCATGTACCGGAACAGGATGTGACAGTGCTGACATCTAGTGGTGAACATTAAAACTACAATCATTTTAAGTGGTTGATTTTATCTTTGTGACCGGCTCAGACTCTTTCTGGTGACATTTATGACCACAGCGGCTGAAGCTGGGATACAGTATATTGTATATTGCTGTTGGAGGGGACACTGCCCCCATCAGGCTCAGAGAGTGACTGCACACATCTTCTACATGTCACGTCAGGTAAGACGAGGATTTCCCTCTGATATCCGAGGCTTTTCCGCTGAAGCTTCTCACTTGCTGAAACTTCTGAGCAGAAGAAGAACAAAGAAGTGCGATACAATCTGCAGAGATGTGGAGAGCGGAGACCAAGTCCTAATCTCAACATCTTCCTGGCTGATTGCAGCCGCGGCCATCGTCTGGAGGTGTTTGTATTGAAATAGGGAGAGATAATTCCAATTTATCTTCCTCCGGAGCTCCTGATTACTGCAGATAAGAAACTTCTCTGACAAAGGAAAATTATCCGGAGCTGCAGTTACTCCGGCTGTCCCAGGGGAGCGACTTCACCCCCCACACATCCAGTGTACTAGAAAGGACCGGCTTCTTATTTAGTATTTTAAAGGGATATTCCACAAAGTTTCCTCACTAAGCAGCATGGATGAGGCAGTATGACCTACACTTCTCTATGAGATCTGCCATACTAGCTCCTACACTGATGCAACATACTGCTGACAGGTCTCCTCCCGCTCAGCCTCAATTATGGAGGTATCCACCTCGTGTACCGTGGTGGAGCTATAGTGGACCTCAGACTGCCAGGTGTGCACGTACCATGGTGTGGTGGAGGTATGGTGGATCTCATACGGCTGGGTGTACACGTACCATAGTGTGGTGGAGCTATAGTGGATCTCAGACAGCCGGGTGTACATGTACCATAGTGTGGTGGAGCTATAGTGGATCTCATACGGCTGGGTGTACACGTACCATAGTGTGGTGGAGCTATAGTGGACCTCAGACAGCCGGGTGTACATGTACCATAGTGTGGTGGAGCTATAGTGGATCTCAGACTGCTGGGTGTGCATGTACCATAGTGTGGTGGAGCTATAGTGGATCTCAGACTGCTGGGTGTGCATGTACCATAGTGTGGTGGAGCTATAGTGGACCTCAGACTGCCGGGTGTACATGTACCATAGTGTGGTGGAGCTATAGTGGATCTCAGACTGCTGGGTGTGCATGTACCATAGTGTGGTGGAGCTATAGTGGACCTCAGACTGCCGAGTGTGCATGTACAGTGGTGTGGTGGAGCTATAGTGGATCTCAGACTGCTGGGTGTGCATGTACCATAGTGTGGTGGATCTATAGTGGATCTCAGACTGCTGGGTGTGCATGTACCATAGTGTGGTGGAGCTATAGTGGACCTCAGACTGCCGGGTGTGCATGTACCATTGTGTGGTGGATCTATAGTGGACTTCAGACTGCTGGGTGTGCATGTACCATAGTGTGGTGGATCTATAGTGGACTTCAGACTGCTGGGTGTGCATGTACCATAGTGTGGTGGATCTATAGCGGATCTCAGACTGCTGGGTGTGCATGTACCATAGTGTGGTGGATCTATAGTGGACCTCAGACTGCTGGGTGTGCATGTACCATAGTGTGGTGGAGCTATAGTGGATCTCAGACGGCTGGGTGTGCATGTACCATAGGTCCGTGGACCTCGGACTGTCTGGTGTCTGGTTCCGGTCCTCCTTACCTTCAGCTCCTCCAGGTCGGGCCGCTCCATGCTCACTACGGCCGCCAGCAGCTGGTCCTCCAGTCCGTCCCGGGTGACGGTGAAGTTGATGAGGGTGCACTGCGCCTGCATCTCCGGCTGGTAGTGGGGGTTGGCGAGTTTCGTGTGCAGAATCAGGCGGAAATTGGGACTATATTCACACTCCTTGTCCCCGATCTTAATGTATCTGGAAGAAGAGGAGAGGAATCCGGGGATGGGGAAAAGGTTACACAATGTCTGCACAATGTTATCATGACTGTGAGCAGGGACTCGCTGCTCTGGTGGTGAGTGGAGTAGAAGACATGATGTAGGTATGTGGAGTGTGGAGGAGAGGTTAGAGGGGACACGTGTGACAGCCTGCGGGTGCTGCGCTCTGCATGTGACACCCTCGGGTGCTGCGCTCTGCATGTGACAGCCTGCGGGTGCCGCGCTCTGCATGTGACAGCCTGCGGTTGCTGCGCTCTGCATGTGACAGCCTGTGGGCGCCGCGCTCTGCATGTGACACCCTCGGGTGCTGCGCTCTGCATAAGACAGCCTGCGGGTGCTGCGCTCTGCATGTGACAGCCTGCGGGTGCTGCGCTCTGCATGTGACAGCCTGCGGGTGCTGCGCTCTGCATGTGACAGCCTGCGGGTGCTGCGCTCTGCATGTGACAGCCTGCGGGTGCTGCGCTCTGCATGTGACAGCCTGCGGTTGCTGCGCTCTGCATGTGACAGCCTGCGGGTGCTGCGCTCTGCATGTGACAGCCTGTGGGCGATGCGCTCTGCATGTGACACCCTGTGGGCGATGCGCTCTGCATGTGACACCCTTGGGCGCTGCGCTCTGCATGTGACACCCTTGGGCGCTGCGCTCTGCATGTGACACCCTTGGGCGCTGCGCTCTGCATGTGACAGCCTGCGGGTGCTGCGCTCTGCATGTGACAGCCTGCGGGTGCTGCGCTCTGCATGTGACAGCCTGCGGGTGCTGCGCTCTGCATGTGACAGCCTGTGGGCGCTGCGCTCTGCATGTGACACCCTTGGGCGCTGCGCTCTGCATGTGACACCCTTGGGCGCTGCGCTCTGCATGTGACAGCCTGCGGGTGCTGCGCTCTGCATGTGACAGCCTGCGGGTGCTGCGCTCTGCATGTGACAGCCTGCGGGTGCTGCGCTCTGCATGTGACAGCCTGCGGGTGCTGCGCTCTGCATGTGACAGCCTGCGGGTGCTGCGCTCTGCATGTGACAGCCTGCGGGTGCTGCGCTCTGCATGTGACAGCCTGCGGGTGCTGCGCTCTGCATGTGACAGCCTGCGGGTGCTGCGCTCTGCATGTGACACCCTCGGGCGCTGCACTCTCGCTCCCCACCACTTCGGGTGCCGCTGTCTCTTCTGCTGCCAATGTTTCATTGCATTTGGAGCCAAGACTCAGGATTTAGCAGCTTTTATGGAAGAGAAAGAGCGAAATGAGAAGCGTTTATTCTACATAACAACCGGAGCAGAGGAGAGGAGAAAAGAAGAGGGAGGGAGGAGAGGAGGAGAGGAGAAAAGAAGAGGGAGGGAGGAGAGGAGAAAAGAAGAGGAAGGGAGGATGGGAGGAAGAGAGAGGAGAGGAGAAAAGAAGAGGGAGGGAGGAGAGGAGGAGAGGGTAGGAAAGAGGAGGATGGGAGGAAGAGAGAGGAGAGGAAGAGAAGGAGAAGAGGGGGGAGGAAGAGAGGATGGGAGAGGGGAGGAGGATAGGGGAGGAAAAAAGGAGGAGGGAGGAAGAGAGAAGGAGGGGAGAAAAGAAGAGGAAGGCAGGAGAGAAGAGGGGAGGGGAGAGAAGAGGGGAGAGGAGGAGAAGGGGAGGGGAGAAAAGAAGTGGAAGGGAGGGGAGAGTAGGGAAGGAGAGGGGAGCCGAGAGGAGGGGAGAAAAAAAGAGGAAGGGAGGGGAGAGGTGGAGGGAGGAGAGAAGAGGATGGGGGAGGAGAGAAGAAGAGGAGGAGAGAAAAGGGGAGGGGAGGAAAAGGGGAGGGGAGAAAAGAAAAGGAGGGTAGAGGAGTGGGGAGGAGTAGGGGAGGGGAGGAAAAGGGGAGGGGAGAAAAAAGGAGGAGAGAGGAGGGGGATGGAAGAGGAGGGAGGCGAGAGAAGGAGACAGGAGGAGGAAAAGAAGAGGAAGGGAAGGGAGAGGAGAGGAAGGGAGGGGAGAGGAAGGGAGGGGAGAGAAAGGGAGGGGAGAGAAAGGGAGGGGAGAGAAAGGGAGGGAAGAGGAAGGGAGGGGAGAGAAAGGGAGGGGAGAGAAAGGGAGGGAAGAGGAAGGGAGGGAAGAGGAAGGGAGGGAAGAGGAAGGAGGGGAGAGGAGGAGGCAGAAGAGGAGGAAGAAAGGAGAGGAGGGGAGAGTTGGGGAGAGGAAGGAAGGAGAGGAGTGAAGGGGAGAGGAGAGGAGGGCAAGGGAGAAGAAAGGAAGGGGAGGAAAGGAAGGGAGAGGAGGGGAGAAGAGGAGAGGAGGGAGGGGAGGGTGGAGGGAGGAGAGGAGAGGAGGTGGAGGGAGGAGAGGAGAGGAGGGGAGGAAGAGAGGGAGGAGGGGGGAGGAAGAGAGGAGAGAAGAGGAGGGGAGGAGAGAAGAGGAGGGGGAGGAGAGAAGAAGGGGGGAGGAGAGAAGAAGAGGAGGGGGAAAAGGGGAGGGAGGAAAAGGGGAGAAAAGAAAAGGAGGGTAGATGAGGGGGGGGGGAGAGATGGGGGGGTGGGGAGAAGAGGGGAGAAAAGGGAGGGGAGGAAAAGGGGAGGGAGAAAGAAAAGGTGGAGAGATGAGGGGGAGGAAGAGAGGAGGGAGAGATTAGGGGAGGCAAGGCGAGAGGAGGAGATGAGGAGGGAGAAGAGAAGGAGAAGGAAGGGGAGAGGAAGGGAGGGGAGAGAAATAGGCAGAAGAGGAGGAAGAAAGGAGAGGAGAGGAGGGGAGGGGAGAGGAAGGAAGGAGAGAAGGGGAGGGGAGAGGAGAGGGACGAGAGGAGGGCAAGGGAGAAGAAGAAAGGAAGGGGAGGAAAGGAAGGAAGAGGAGGGGAGAAGAGGAGAGGAGAGGAAGGGAGGGGAGAGGTGGAGGGAGGAGAAGAGAGGAGAGGAGGGGAGGAAAGAGAGGAGAGGAGGGGAGGAGAGAAGAAGAGGAGGGGAGAAAGGAGGGGAGAGGAGAAAAGGGGAGGGAGGAAAAGGGGAGAAAAGAGAGGAGGGTAGTTGAGGGGGGAGGAAGAGATGGGGGCGTAGGGGAGAAGAGGGGAGGGGAGAAAAGGGGAGGGGAGGAAAACGGAGGGGAGAAAAGAAAAGGAGGAGAGATGAGGGGGGGGGAGAGAGGAGGGGAGGCAAGGCGAGAGGAGGAGATGGGGAGGGAAGAAAAGAAGAGGAATGGAAGGGAGAGGAAGGGAGGGGAGAGGAAGGGAGGGAGAGAGAAAGGGAGGGGAGAGGAAGAGGCAGAAGAGGAGGAAGAAAGGAGAGGAGGGGAGAGTTGAGGAGAGGAAGGAAGGAGAGGAGAGAAGGGAGGGAGAAGGAGGAGAGGAGGGCAAGGGAGAAGAAAGGAAGGGGGGAAAGGAAGGGAGAGGAGGGGAGAAGTGGAGAGGAAGGGTGGGGAGAGGTGGAGGAGAAGAGAGGAGAGGAGGGGGAGGAAGAGAGGAGAGGGGAGGAGAGAAGAGGGGGGAGGAGAGAAGAAGAGGGAGGGAGAAAAGGGAGGGAGAAAAGAGGAGGGGAGAAAAGAAAAGGAGGGTAGAGGAGGGGGGAGGGAAGAGATGGGGGTTGTAGGGGAAGAAAGGGGAGGGGAGAAAAGAAAAGAGAGGAGAGAGGAGGAGGGGAGGAAGAGAGGAGGGGAGGCGAGGCAAGAGGAGGAGACGGGGAAGGGAAGAAAGAAGAGGAAGGGAAGGGAGAGGAAGGGAGGGGAGAGAAAGGGAGGGGAGAGAAAGGGAGGGGAGAGAAAGGGAGGGGAGAGGAAGGGAGGGAGAGAAAGGGAGGGGAGAGAAAGGGAGGGGAGAGGAAGAGGCAGAAGAGGAGGAAGAAAGGAGAGGAGAGGAAGGAAGGAGAGAGAGCGAAGGGAGGGGAGAGGAGAGGGTGGAGAGGAGGGCAGGGAGAAGAAAGGAAGGGGAGGAAAGGAAGGGAGAGGAGGGAGAGAAGGGAGAGGAAGGAGGGAGAGAGTGGTTGAGGAGAAGAGAGGAGAGGAGGGGAGGAAGAGAGGAGAGGAGGGGGGAGGAGAGAGGAGAGGGGAGGAGAGAAGAGGAGAGGGGAGGAGAGAAGAGTAGGGGGAGGAGAGAGAAGAGGAGGGAGAAAAGGGAGGGGAGGAAAGGGGAGGGGAAAAAAGAAAAGAAGGGTAGAGGAGGGGGGAGGAAGAAGAGATGGGGGAGTAGGGGAGAAGAGGGATGGAAGGAAAGGGGAGGGGAGAAAAGAAAAGGAGGGGAGAGGAAGAGGAAGAGTGGAGGGGAGTAGGGGAGGAGAGACGGGAGGAAGAAAAAAAGAGGAAGGAAGGAGAGAGGAAGGGAGGGGAGAGAAAGGAGGGGATAGGAAGGAGGGGAGAGAAAGGGAGAGAGAGGAGGAAGAAAGGAGAGGAGGGAAGAGTTGAGGAGAGGAAGGAAGGAGGGGAGAGGAGAGAAGGGAGGGGAGAGGAGAGGGAGGAGAGGAGGGCAAGGGAGAAGAAAGGAAGGGGAGGAAAGGAAGGGAGAGGAGGGAGAAGAGGAGAGAGGAGGAGGAAGGGAGAGGAAGGGAGAGGAGGAGGCGCCACTTATTAGCTCCAGCACATCCTCCTGAGGAGAGGAGAGGAGGGGGAGGAAAAGAGGAGGTGGGAGCAATAGAGGAGGAGGGAGGAAAAGAGGGGAGGAGAGAAGGGGAAAGGAGGGGAGGGGAAAGGAGGGGAGAAGGAGGGAAGACGAGAGAAGGAGAAGAGGAGGGGAGAAAAGAAGAGGAAGGGAGGGGAGAGGAAGGGAGGAGAGAGGAGGGAAAATGACGGGAGAGGTGGGGAAAGGAGACAAGAGGAAGGGGAAGGAGGGGGAAGGAGAGGTGAGAGGAGAGGAGGTGAGAGGAGGGGAGAAAGAAGAGGAAGGGAGGGGCGAGAAGGAGGGAGTAGAAGAGGGGAGAGGAGGAGGGGAGAGGTAGGGGGAGGAAGAGAGTAGGGGAAGGAAGAGAGGAGGTGGGGAGCAAGAGAGGAGGGGGGAGGAAGAGAGGAGGGGGAGAAAGAGAGGAGGGGTGAGAAAGAGAGGAGGGGGAGGAAGAGAGGAGGGGGAGGAAGAGAGGAGGGGGAGGAAGAGAGGAGGGGGAGGAAGAGAGGAGGGGAGGATGAGAGGAGGGGGAGGAAGAGAGGAGGGGGAGGAAGAGAGGAGGGGAAGGAAGAGAGGAGGGGGAAGGAAGAGAGGAGGGGGAGGAAGAGAGGAGGGAGATGAGGGCGGAGGAAGAGAGGAGGGAGATGAGGGGGGAGGAAGAGAGGAGGGGAGATGAGGGCGGAGGAAGAGAGGAGGGTGATGAGGGCGGATGAAGAGAGGAGGGAAGAGAAAGGGGGAAGGAAGAGAGGAAGGGGGAGGAAGAGAGGAGGGAGATGAGGGGGGTGGAAGAGAAAATGTGAGAGGAGGGGAGAGGAGGTGGGAGGAAGAGGAGAGGGAGAAGAGTGGGAGAGGAGGAGGGGAGAAGAGGAGGAGAAGAGAGGAGGGGAGATGAGGGAGGGGAGACGAGGGAAAGTCAGAGGAGAAGAGGAGGGGAGGAGAGAGGAGGAAGGAAGCAGAGAGGAGGAAAATAGGGGAGAGAGGAGGAGGGGAGGAAGAGAGGAGGGGAGAGAGAGCAGCGGAGAGGATGCGAGAGAAGAGGGAGAGGAGAAGAGGGGAAGGGCAAGGAGGGGAGGGGGGAGGCGAGAGGAGGAGAGAAAACAATAGGAAGGGAGGGCAGAGAAGGGATGGCAGAGGAAGGGAGGGGAGAGGTGGAGGAAGGGAGGGGACACAAGATAGAGGGGGAGGGGAAAGGAGAGGAAGAGAGAGGAGGGGAGAGGAAGAGAGAGGAGGGGAGAGGAAGAGGGGAGAGGAAGGGAGAGGAGCGGAGGGGAGAGGAGAGGAAGAGGGGAGAGGAGGGGAGGGGAGAGTAGAGCAAGGGAGGGGAAGCGAGAGGAAGGAAGAGGAGGGGAGCGGAGGAGAGAGGAGGGAGAGAGTAGAGGAAGGGAGGGGAAGGGAGAGCAGAGGGGAGAAAAGGGAGGCGAGAGGAGGAGAGAAAACAATAGGAGGAGGGCAGAGGAAGGGATGGCAGAGGAAGGGAGGGGAGAGGTGGAGGAAGGGAGGGGACAGGAAGGGAGAAGGGGGGAGAAGGGGGAGAGGAGAGGAGAGAAGAGAGAGGAGGGAGAGGAAGAGGGGAGAGGAGAGGAAGAGGGGAGAGGAGGGGAGAGTAGAGCAAGGGAGGGGAAGGGGAGGAAGAGAGAGGAGGGAGGGGAGCGGAGGAGAGAGGAGGGGGAGAGTAGAGGAAGGGAGGGGAAGGGGAGAGCAGAGGGAGAAGAGGGGAGAGTAGAGGAAGGGTGGAGAGTAGAGGAGGAGAGAGGAAGCGAGAGTAGGGGAGCGGAAGGCAGAAGAGGGGAAAGGGAAGGGAGAGGAAGAGAAGAGGAGAGGAAGGAAGAAGGAGGAAGGGATAGGAGAGGAAGGGAGAGGAGGGAAAGGAGAGAGGAAGTGGGAGAGTAGAGGAAGGGAGGGGAAAGGGAAAGAAGGGAGATGGGAGGAAGAGGGGAGAGTAAAGGAAGAGGAGAGGAGAGGAAGGGAGAGGAGGAGGCGCCACTTATCAGCTCCAGCACATCCTCCCTGAGGGAGAGGAGACTGTACAGGGGGATACAATCTCTTACTCTCTGTTATCAGCCATTACACCCGGGGAGAGGAGACTGTACAGGGGGGATACAATCTATTACTCTCTGTTTATCAGCCATTACACCCCGGGGAGAGGAGACTGTACAGGGGGATACAATCTATTACTCTCTGTTATCAGCCATTACACCCCGGGGAGAGGAGACTGTACAGGGGGGGGATACAATCTATTACTCTCTGTTATCAGCCATTACACCCCGGGGAGAGGAGACTGTACAGGGGGGGATACAATCTATTACTCTCTGTTATCAGCCATTACATCCCGGGGAGAGGAGACTGTACAGGGGGGATACAATCTATTACTCTCTGTTATCAGCCATTACACCCCGGGGAGAGAGACTGTACAGGGGGGATACATCTATTACTCTCTGTTATCAGCCATTACACCCCCCCGGGGAGAGGAGACTGTACAGGGGGATACAATCTATTACTCTCTGTTATCAGCCATTACACCCCGGGGAGAGGAGACTGTACAGGGGGATACAATCTATTACTCTCTGTTATCAGCCATTACACCCCGGGGAGAGGAGACTGTACAGGGGGGGATACAATCTATTACTCTCTGTTATCAGCCATTACACCCCGGGGAGAGGAGACTGTACAGGGGGGGATACAATCTATTACTCTCTGTTATCAGCCATTACATCCCGGGGAGAGGAGACTGTACAGGGGGGGATACAATCTATTACTCTCTGTTATCAGCCATTACACCCCGGGGAGAGGAGACTGTACAGGGGGGATACAATCTATTACTCTCTGTTATCAGCCATTACATCCCGGGGAGAGGAGACTGTACAGGGGGGGATACAATCTATTACTCTCTGTTATCAGCCATTACACCCCGGGGAGAGGAGACTGTACAGGGGGGATACAATCTATTACTCTCTGTTATCAGCCATTACACCCCGGGGAGAGGAGACTGTACAGGGGGGATACAATCTATTACTCTCTGTTATCAGCCATTACACCCCGGGGAGAGGAGACTGTACAGGGGGGGGATACAATCTATTACTCTCTGTTATCAGCATTACACCCCGGGGAGAGGAGACTGTACAGGGGGGGGGATACAATCTATTACTCTCTGTTATCAGCCATTACATC